>NC_056740.1:409560046-409755046 GCF_019279795.1 Protopterus annectens | reverse complement strand
AAGAAAAAAAACAGTGGTTAATCATCCATGTCTGAAGTGGTGAACACATTCCTTTTTTTTAATGTGTAGTCTCAAATACTGAAATAGTATTTCCATGGTGCTACTGTATTCTTTTCTAACTCAGTAAAACTTTCAAATATCACTTCGCTGAAACTTTCAGCTCCCAAAGATATTAGTGCCCTTATGTCTTTAATATTGAATGCTTGAGGCAGCATAACACTGTCCATAATATCATATATGTTAAAAAAATACCATTATTTTAAGTTTTTATTCTTACCATCATAGTACTGTTAGCCAACAGAGTGCTGGCGGAAATTGGGCTACTGTTGGCCGAAGGAGGAGAAGAGACGGAAGGCATGGCCGAATGCAGGAAGAGAGGAGAAAGGCTAGGACTGTGGTAGTGAGGGTCGGAACTTTGAATGTTGGCAGTATGACTGGCATAGGGAGACAGCTGGCTGATATGATGGACAGAAGGAAGGTTGGTATATTGTGTGTGCAAGAGACCGGATGGAAGGGGTGTAAGGCTAGGTGTATCGGAGGTGGGTTCAAATTGTTATATCTTGGTGTGGATGGGAGGAGAAATGGCGTAGGAGTTATTCTGAAGGAACAGTATGCGAAGAGTGTTTTGGAGGTGAAAAGGGTATCGGATAGAGTGATGTTTATGAAGCTGGAAATTGATGGTGTAATGATTAATGTTGTTAGTGTATATGCTCCACAAGTTGGATGTGCAATGGATGAGAAAGAAGAATTTTGGAGTGAATTGGATAAAGTGGTGATGACTGCACCGAAGGGTGAGAGAGTCGTGATTGGAGCAGATTTAAATGGGCATGTTGGTGAAGGGAACAGTGGGGATGAGGAAGTGATGGGTAGGTATGGTGTTAAACAAAGGAATGCAGAAGGTCAGATGGTAGTGGATTCTGCGAAAAGGATGGATATGGCTGTGGTGAATACGTATTTTAACAAGAGGGAGGAGCATAGGGTGACATACAAGAGTGGAGGAAGATGCACACAGGTGGATTATATCTTATGTAGGAGGGCCAGTTTGAAGAAGACTGGAGACTGTAAAGTGGTGGCCGGAGAAAGTGTAGTTAGGCAGCATAGGATGGTGGTTTGTAGGATAACGTTGGTGATCAAGAAGAGGAGGAGGAGTGTGAGGGCAGCACTAAGGATCAAATGGTGGAAATTGAAAAAGGGTAATTGTGAGGTGCAGTTCAGGGATGAGTTAAGACAGGCACTGGGTGGCAGTGAAGAGTTACCAAATAGCTGGGTAACTACAGCAGAGCTAGTAAGGGAGACTGCTAGAAAGGTGCTTGGTATCACATCGGGACAGAGGAAGGACAACAAGGAGACATGGTGGTGGAATGAGGAAGTACAGAAGAGTATACAGGGAAAGAGGTTGGCAAAGAAGAAGTGGGATTGTCAGAGAGATGAAGAAAGTAGACAGAAGTATAAGGAGATGAGGTGCATGGCAAAGAGAGAGGTGGTGAAGGCTAAGGATAAGGCATATGAAGAGTTGTATGAAAGGTTGGACACTAAGGAGGGAGAAAAGGACCTGTACCGATTGGCTAGACAGAGGGACCGAGCTAGGAAAGGCATGCAGCAGGTAAAGGTGATAAAGGATAATGAGGGAAACATACTCACAAGTGAGGAGAGTGTGTTGAGGAGATGGAAAGAGTACTTTGAGGGGTTGATGAATGAAGAGAATGAGAGGGAGAGAAGGTTGGATGATGTAGGGATAGTGAATCATGAAGTGCAATGGATTAGCAAGGAGGAAGTAAGGATAGCTATGAAGAGAATGACGAATGGAAAGGCTGTTGGCCCAGAAGACATACCTGTGGAAGCATGGAGGTGTTTAGGTGAAATGGCAGTGGCGTTTCTAACCAGATTGTTTAATGAAATCTTGGAAAGTGAGAGGATGCCTGAGGAATGGAGAAAAAGTGTCTTGGTACCGATTTTTAAGAATAAGGGTGATGTGCAGAGCTGTAGTAACTACAGAGGGATTAAATTGATCAGTCATAGCATGAAGTTATGGGAAAGAGTAGTGGAAGCTAGGTTAAGAAGGGATGTGATGATTAGTGAACAGCAGTATGGTTCCATGCCGGGAAAGAGCACTACAGATGCGATGTTTGCTCTGAGAGTGTTGATGGAGAAGTACAGAGAATGTCAGAAGGAGTTGCATTGTGTTTTGTAGACTTGGAGAAAGCATATGACAGGGTGCCTAGAGAGGAGTTGTGGTATTGTATGAGGAAGTCAGGAGTGTCAGAGAAGTATGTAAGAGTAGTACAGGATATGTACAAGGGTAGTGTGACAGCGGTGAGGTCTGCGGTGGGAGTGATGGATGCGTTTAAGGTGGAGGTGGGGTTACATCAAGGATCAGCTCTGAGCCCTTTCTTATTTGCAATGGTGATGGACAGGTTGACAGACGAGATCAGACAGGAGTCCCCATGGACTATGATGTTTGCAGATGACATTGTGATCTGTAGTGAGAGTAGGGAACAGGTGGAGGAGAGCCTGGAGAGATGGAGATATGCTCTAGAGAGAAGAGGAATGAAGGTCAGTAGGACTAAGACAGAATATATGTGTGTGAATGAGAGGGAGGATAGAGGAATGGTGAGGATGCAAGGAGTAGAGGTGGCGAAGGTGGATGAGTTTAAATACTTGGGGTCAATAGTTCCAAGTAACGGTGAGTGTGGAAAAGAGGTGAAGAAGAGAATACAGGCAGGATGGAGTAGGTGGAGAAGAGTGTCAGGAGTGATTTGTGACAGATGAGTACCTGTAAGAGGGAAAAGGAAGGTCTACCAGAAGGTAGTGAGACCAGCTTTGTTATATGGGTTGGAGACAGTGGCATTGACAAAAAGGCAGGAGTTTGAGCTGGATGTGGCAGAGTTAAAGATGTTAAGATTTGCACTGGGTGTGATGAGGATGGACAGGATTAGGAATAAGTATATTAAAGGGTAAGCCCAGGTTGGAAGGTTTGGAGACAAAGCCAGAGAGGCAAGATTACGTTGGTTTGGACATGTGCTGAGAAGGGATGCGGAGTATATTGGGAAACAAGATGCTAAGGATGAAGCTACCAGGTTACAGGAAAAGGGAAAGGCCTAAGATAAGGTTTATGGATGTAGTGAGAGAGGACATGCAGGTGGTTGGTGTGACAGAGCAAGATGCAGAGGACAGGAAGAAATGGAAACAGGTGATCCGCTGTGGCGACCCCTAACGGGAACAGCCGAAAGAAGATGATGATGATTCTTGCCATCATATATCTCCCCTATGTCTATGAAAAATGCATATTTTGTCCTCCCTCTCTCTGACTCTGTTTCCTCATCATTTCTTTCGTTGCCTTGCTGCATAATGTACTTCAATGAAATAAAAACTCTGCTGCACAGGTGAACCCTTTGATCTCTTCTGTCCACCAGCTGCTACTTCTGTTTCTGACCTGTCTGTAGCTTTCTGTTGTAATACTCTGTCTGCTGTTTCACTGCATCTAACTTCATCTTCTTCCCTTGGTTTTTCTTGGTTTATCAAATCTACTAATAATGGTGTCTCCAAACCTAGCTCCATAATGATCATCTCACCTCATTATATTTCCTTAATAAGTTTTATCCTGCTTCTTTCTCAGACTCTTCTTCATCACTGTCCTCCCTCTTGGAATTACCAGAATCCTCAATCTTGGAATTACCAAAATGGTAGTAGCAGCCTTCTGGCAGCACCTAACAGCTCAGAAGAGTAGGAGAAATTCCACACAGTCACTATGAATACCATCTCACGTCTCTGCTGGAGAGAGATCATAGAGCTCGAAGGATTGACTCAGTCAATAAAGCATAAACAAGTGAAATCAAATAATTTCTTAAGGTTGACATCATGAGCTGCTGTCTTTGGAGGGTCTGTAAATTGCAGTGATATAGAAAAGATGATGGCTTGCAGTTGCTAAGATATAGAGGAATTCAAGATCACTGTCTTCCTGGATTAGCCTCAAGGTAATGAGATTTTGAATAAAAATTGATACCCCCCCCCCACCCTTGAGAGACATAGCCATCCTTTGCAGATGGTCTAAATGAGTGTAGACAATAAAACCATGTGGACAAGAAGTATTGTCACTTCACTGGAGCCCTATTTCTGTACTTGTGCAGATATTTACATTTTCAGGAGTTAGGAAGACATCGAAGATGGGCTGCCTTTTTGTTTAGGCATTTTGTGTTGAGGAATGCTGAATTACTTCAGGCCTGATTTGAACCCACTAGCTTGGGATGTATAGGAGACTGACTGAGCCTAAAAAGTCATTATGGTGACAGTAAACATCCTTACCATTGCATGCAAGTCCCAGGCAGAGAAGTACAGCTATCTCTAGCAAAGTAAGTAGGACTGTCGACCATCTCCTTCCAGGCTGACAAATATTAATCCCCACCCCATGGGCTAACACTGGTTTCTCTACCATTTGATGAAGTTGGCTATTTTTTTTTTTGCTTTTATTGTAATCTCATTTGTGGTGAAGGTAGACTATTTCTGAATAATTGTCAAACATACATGGAAAGCTCAGTGATGTCTGTCTTCATATAATCCAAGCCGGAGCATCAAAAATCATTTGTTCTCACATGTTTGATGACCAGAGCTTTGGTGACCTGTGTTTGGGGCACAATCAGTAGTGGGTTTATTGGGTGAAGTCTGATTCTACTGCTGAGGTTTAGATACATTAGTACATTGTCAAGGAGGTCTATCAGGCTCTGGAAGGGATTTGCTTAGTATCTCAGCATATTTAGGTTTCATATTGGGAGTGGTTTAGATGCATTGTGAGGACAACCTGGATATTTGAGGGATGTGAGAGGTTTGTCTACAGTTCATATATGTAAGTGCACCTTTTATATGTGGGTTATGTATTTGGTATTAGTGACAGTGTGTCAGTGAGCATGCCACAGTTTCTACAGTGCCTCACTGTGTCTAATGTAAATACGCTGCCATCAGCCTTGACTGCTTAATACAAGTCAGTTGGTAAAGCCCCTTTCTTCATTTCTGTATTCTATTTCTTTGCATAGTGGCTACCCTGTGCTTGGTTCATAGGTTCATAGGTTGGTACTAGGCTATCGGCCCTAGGGCCTATACAAGCCTAGCCATAACAAATCCCTGGATATTTCTTCCCACAATATTTACTTCCCTGGATCCCTGTCTAGCAGGGCGACTGACATGATCCCTGGAGTGAATTTCCTGTCTCCCATCCAATCATCAAGGTTCCTTTTGAAGAGGGCCAAGGAGGCACTCTGATTTTCAGGTATGGGCAGTCTATTCCAGAGTCTGGGGAGTATCTGGTTCAGGAACCTATCCCTCCAGCATGTTTTGTTCATTGTGATGATAAGGTTTAGATCCCTGGAGCATGTGGCTCTGAGGGATTGGGATTTCTTTAAGTGGAGCATGTCCAGCAGCTCAGGGTTTGACACAGACCTGTATGTTAAGCAGAGATCACCTCGGAGTAGACGATGTACCACAGAGTATAGCTGGAGTTTTTTAGACAGTCAGTATAGGGCATCTGCTTTAGGCCTGTGAGTCTTTTGGTGAGGTATTTCTGCGGCCTTTCTAGCTGTTGCAGATGTCTTGTGAGGGACATACCAAATGTGGAGTTGTACTCTATAATGGGTCTAATGAGGGATGAGTACAGTGGGACAATGACCTCCTTTTTTCTGGATGAAAAGCCCTTAGTGATGAGGTGTGCCACATAGAAGGATTTGCTGACTGTTGTGGCGATGTGGTTATCGAAGGTGAGACCACTGTCCACCTGTGTCCCTAAGTCTCTCATCACACTTTCAGTGTTTAGTGTCCTGCCACCTATGTGGTAGTTCATGAATGATTTGACAAAGAAGGACATAGATAATGAGCGTACAACCTGCACTGCATATCTGGACCTTGTCAAGGCCTCTGACACTATCATCCATTCTGGGGTTATTGACAAAGCCTCCTTACTCAAAAATCTATTACAGTAGTTAGTGCACTGAGATCAGAGATCATGTTGGTGAGGAAATGTTGAGGTCTGTTGAGTTTATTTAGGTACTTAGTAAGGTACAGTAGTGTAGCAAGTGTGGTGCAAAGGGGGACAGTCGTTTGGAGGGGCAAAGTGTCAGGGGATTTTTTTTTTTATCTGAGGAAAGCATGGGATTGACCTTTCTTTTTTTTGGTCTTCACATGAACAGCTAGAGGCGGCACTAGATAAGCCATCTACTGCTCAGGCAGGGTATATGTCAAAGGCAATGCCTTTTCATATAATACATGACTAAGCTTAACACCCGATTTTCACAAATAAGCCACTTAATAAATTGTGATCAGGTCCGTGACTGAGTGCAAAATTGCAGTCCTGATGTCTTTGTGCAAAACTGCCACTTCTTTGATCTCAGAGTGAGCAGCACACCTTTCAAACTTTAGGCACAGTAAATATGGACAAAGTCAGAAATAATTTATTTATTTAACATTTGTTAATTGGGAAAGTCCGACTTGGAACAAAGCCAAATTTCAGTGGAGTCCCGGGGAGAAATGCTCCAGAAACATACCTTTGTGATGTGGGAGGAAACCAGAGTACCCAGAGGAAACCTACATGAACACAGGGAGGACATGCAGACTCCACACAGAAGGCACCCCAGCTGAGAATCAAACTGGAGAACCTCTTGCTGTGAGATGACAATGCTACCACTGCACCACTGTGCTGCCCACATAATGGGAAGACAAAGATTCAGAAATAGGGACAGATTATAAATAATTGTTCTTATGAGCTTAGAAAGTGGCTAGAATAAGAGGTTTGTATTACTATGTATTTTCTGAAGGATATGAAGTCTGAAACACAAATACCTTTCATTCTTTAGTGACTTCATTACTCAATGATTTGCTAGGAAACCACAAATGTTGTTTACTATTGCTGCAAATTTGTATCTCTATTTATCATGTGCATGATGTGGATCTTTTCTCCCTGGGCATCCACTGAAAAAGGACCTGTGTCTAGTTGGAATTTCTCAGTAAACAAATATAAATAAAAATAAATAAATACATACATTGTATGAGGAACAGACCAAAAATATGATTAAAAAATTTGACAGTTGAGAGTTTCCCTTCGTAACTATGTTCTACATAAAGTACTGACCAGATAAAAGCATAGCTGTACCAGTTCCTGGCCTAGTTGCTTCCATAGCATTTTTCCATTTCTGAACAACAAAGGACAAATTCAGGTGATCCAGTTTACTCAAAGACAGTTATTACTCACTGTAGTTTGCTCTTACACACATCATTATTATTTATGTTTAAGTAGAATGCTAGCTTCAGTATTATTACTCTGTTATCTTAAGTTTTAAATGATTTATTCTATGTTTTTTCTTTATAGTTTATCTTTAGTAATAGTTGCAATATGTTTTTAGAAAATAAAAATACATTTATCATAATGGGAATGAATGATTTAGAACTCAGTATCTCAACTCACACAGTTCAAACTAATACAGAGTTTTGTGATATTGCCTAATATTCTAGAACATTTGACATAATTCATAATATGACTGGCAACTGCTTTCACTTCTTCTTCTTTCGGCTTTTTCCTGGTTAGGTGTTGCCACAGTGGATCACCTGTCCACTCATGATTGGCAGTGGAGTTTTTACAGAGTCAAGTTGCCAGCCCACCGCCCAACCTTCCACAGAAGTCACACACATGCAAGCAGTCACAACTAGGGCCAATTTTAGAGTGTCCAATCCACCTACAGCATGTCTTTGGGAGGAAAACGGAGCACCCTGAGGAAACCCACGTAACCACAGGGAGGACATGCAGACTCCACACAGAAGGCACCCCAGCCAAGGATCGAACTAGAGAACCTCTTGCTGTGAGCTGGCAACACTAACTGCTGCACCACCCTTTCACTATTATATCAAAATATGAAAAAAGAGCAAAGAGCAACTTCTCTGGGGGCAATACATGAATCATACAAACTTTGTGGATTACAAATAGTGGCATTGATTAATGCAACTATTTAGGGCATTATTGGCTAAATTATGGACACAGGATTATTGGCTGCTTATACAATATTATTGGCTAATCATGCAACATTATTGGCTAATTATACAACACACTACACATGGAAAGCTGTGTGCTGTGATATCGATGGCAGTATACCAAGACAGATATAATGCAAGAGGAACAATCACTGTTTTTAATCTCATTTCATTCATGGGACCTGTCACCTATACTATAATAAATTAGTGAACACAAGACATGCATGTCTTTCTTCCATTTTCCAAATAAATTCCTATTGCCATTTTATAAAGAATATTTGTAGTGTATGCATAACATTTACCTGATCATCTAGAAAGCCAGCATCACATTTGATTGCTGTAATATATAGTATGCTCATACCTGCAAGCACAAATGGAGAGCAGAAATATCAGCTTTGCAACATTCATTGTATATGCAAAATTAGAAATCATAGTGCATGCTTAGTGTTTTATTTTTTTCCTATACATGATACAATGATTATTTACTTGTAAAATCATGACTACTGTAGAGAAAAATATAAGAGTTGTAGTAGCATGTACTTGATAATATTTCTGTACAGGTGAAGCAGCAATCAATACATAAAATGATCATGATTATACAACACCAAGGGTGTTTATAATGTGTCATACATATATCCATACAGCATATATATATATATATATATATATGGATCTAACTGACAACATCGACACTTCAGAACACCGACAACGACTCAGAAGATCGACAAGTCAGAAGACCGACGGAGGAAAACACCGATGCTGAGAACACTGAGATGGGGAAAGGATGTGTAAGTATGCGGTAGTGACGGACGTTAGGGTGCGAGTAAGGTAAGTGTGTGATGTTGACGGTCTGTAGGGATAGGGGTGGGATAAGTGAGTTAGGGTTAGGGCGCGGGTTAGGTAAGGGTGTGAGTAAGGTAAGTGTGCGATGTTGACGGTCTGTAGGGATAGGGGTGGGATAAGTGAGTTAGGGTTAGGACACGGGTTAGGTAAGGGTGCGGGTAAGATAAGTGTGCGATGTTGGCGGTCTGTAGGGATAGGGGTGGGATAAGTGAGTTAGGGTTAGGACACGGGTTAGGTAAGGGTGCGGGTAAGATAAGTGTGCGATGTTGGCGGTCTGTAGGGATAGGGGTGGGATAAGTGAGTTAGGGTTAGGACACGGGTTAGGTAAGGGTGCGGGTAAGATAAGTGTGCGATGTTGGCGGTCTGTAGGGATAGGGGTGGGATAAGTGAGTTAGGGTTAGGGCACGGGTTAGGTAAGGGTGCAGTAGTGATATTTTTTGGGTTAGGGGTGGGTTAAGTGAGTTAGGGTTAGGGCGCGGGTTAGGTGAGTGTGCGATAGTGACGGACCTTAGGGTTAGGGTTTCGGTTAGGGTTGTAGATAGTTGTGTATGTAAGGGTTAGTGTTGGTTTGTAAGGATTTTGGTGTGCTTGTGTTGTGTGTGTGGGTTTTGGACAGGGGATTTGTTTTGTTTGTTGTTATGATGTGTCGAGTGTATGAGGTGTCGTGTTTGTGAACTGTCGATTATGTGGTGTCGGTGAAGTCGTTGTCGGTGTTCTGAAGTGTCGATGTTGTCAGGTAGATCCATATATATATATATATATATATATATATATATATATATATATATATATATATATATATATATATATATATATACATACACATATTTCCAGATAAATAGTTAAAAACAAAACTGCTAAATCTAATTCTTTACCAAACTGTGTACTTCATAGCTTCAAAGATGTACCTGTCCACATTTTAGTCATTTTATTTGAAGCAACACTTTTCAACTGTCACATTCAGAAAAACAGTTTATACACCAAGTACTGTTAGAAATACATGTAGACAACCCATGTTTTATATATATTCTGAATTATGATTTTTTTGTTGTTTCATATAGGAAGGAATATAAAAGAGCCACACCTAATGTATTCACATAGGTGCACATAAGTTTAAATCAGAGTTTTACAGTTAGGATTAGTAGTTGGCTTTATAGTTAAAGTGCTTGCCTTATTGACACAGTATACAGGGTTTCATTCTCACAAGTGCTTACTCTCTTATTATTGGCAAGGCATGTAATAATCTACAGATTTATTATCTAGTCTTTACCAGTAGCAATAGGTGAATGAGTCATACTCTACAGGCTATGGTTTGATTCCTGCATCCTCTGAATTCTTTGTGAATGATGACATTTTTCTAATTATTACTGAGTTACAGTCTTTCCCAGAAAACAAGCTTTTTAAGTCTGGTGAGCCATTTCATGGTTACATCGAAAAGTGAATTTTGCAGTATCTATTGTTGCACCTTAAGAGGCACAATAAAGGTAACTACATAATTCAGCATTGCCTAAGTCATGGAGACCAACATTTAAATCCAGAGCTTAACCAAGATATTAAACTTCATTTATTGTGCTTCTGCGGGGTACACTTTGTCTTCATACTATCACCAAAATGCCATTACTTTAGCATATTGTATGATTGTATGCCTCCGTTAGTTAATCTGAATATAAGCAAATCATTTACTTTTGCTGTAGGCAGCTATGGCTTCCTAGCAGATAGCTTTTGGCTTTTATAACATTAGTAGAGATAATTAAAGGATGCAATTCAAATACATTCCAACTACTTTTGAGTTTCTAAGGATACCACCAATTATTTGCCTGTATTCCTATTTTCACATTCTCTAGAGGGTGTACACAACACCATTTACATTATGCTCTTTGTATAAATGATATAACCTGAGTTTTGCAAGACACTAGGCAGAAGAACATATTGTAATGTTCTATCACTTTCCCTATTAGACATCTTCAAGGGGATGGTATCTGCATGTAGCAAAACAAGGCATTTGAGCTGCATGTAACAAGATTTTTTATATAAATGTATGATTGCTTATGTCGTAAGTGATGGTTTAATAAAGATGTTTTTTGTTTTAAAAAAAGGGTCAGGAATTCTATCATTTATGCAGTGTTGCCTAGGTTATATGATATGTTATAATATACGATATTTAGCAATATATGTGAAGTATAACATTTGTTGTTGTTGTTACTACAGTTTGATTCTTTTTGTATAAATGTAAATTTAACTATGTCACAAGTGATAATTCAATAAAGGCGTGTTTAAAAAAAAGATTATCAAGCAGGTATTTAGCACTCATTGGTACTCATTGGTCATTATATAGAATTTTAAGATTTTCCTCACTGCAGTAACGTGCAGTGGGCTCATCAGCACGGGCAGTGATTTTCATTTTTTTCTGAGAAAAGAACATGCAAATCCTGATTTGGACTGTCTGAAAACTGAAAAAAAAAACACAGGATTTTCATGGAATTTATCATTTTTGACCAGAGAACTACTTCACCACAAGCTGTATTTCTGCTCATATTTATTATTTATAATATTGTCATCTTGTATTACTGAGTATATTGTACCTAGAATGTGTTTTAATTTTTAATATATCATTGCAGAAGACAATTTTAATGAAATCACTATACTGATGGCAAATTGCATTTAAAAATCTTGGGTATATTTCTTAGATTTCATCTTATGAAAATGGAATTTCATTTTTTGAAAACTGAAAATCAGTGTCCCTGCTCTTCGGAGAAAGCAGTCAGTCTCTTACAGTTCCTAGGTTAGTACCTGATGACTTATACCCCTTAAACATAACTAGTTAATGAGACTAGCACATCTGAAATGTCCATCCTAGTTCAACATAAGAGGAAACTCTGTTAAGTAAAACATTATTATAGAATTCATTCCCTCCTGATCTGAGATCAGTGCCAAATCTTAATGCATTTCTGCAGAAACTAAACAATGCTGTCTGTGCTCACTTAACATCCAAATTCACATAGCAAATTGCATAACTATGTACACTTGCTTGTGAGCACCACCCGTACCCTCTGTTCCATTGATGTTCTTCCCAAAAATTATTTGCAACTACTTGACAGTTAATGCAGTGAACTAAAGATCTGAGCTGTTAATGACTTTCTTTCAGAACACAGGGTGCCTACTGTATACCTCTCAACCTGATAGAACAAGAAATCTGGACAAAACCTAACAAAATTGGCGGCAATGGCCCAAAAATAAGGACACATTTTAAATATTACTCTTATAAACTTAAAAAGTTGCTAGAATAACAGGTTTTGTTTTAACATACATTTTCTGAAGTATTTGAAATCTGAAACTCAAATGTCTGTCATTATTTAGTGACTTCATGCCTCAGATCATTCCAGTGATTTGCCAGAAAACCGCAAATTTTATGAGGAACAGACCAAAAATATGAGGCAAAAATCTGGGCATTCTGCAAAAATCAGGACAGTTGAGAGGTATGGGTAGCAGTTAGTGTTGTCGCCACATTGCAAGAGGTTCTCCAATTTGATTCGTGGCTGGGGTGCCTTCTATGTGGAGTCTGCATGTCCTCCCTGCATTTGTGTGGGTTTCCTTCAGGTGGTCCGGTTTCCTCTCACATTCCAAAAACATGCATCTGGAGCATTTCTCCCCGAACCTCTGCTGAAAATAGACTCTGTCTCTGACTTTCTCAGTAAATAAATGTTAAATAAATAAATAATAAATGACCATTAGCAAGGCAATTAACCAGGCAGAACTTTTAGGGTGCCCCTGAAAAGAGATAGAGATAATAGTGTCCAGAAGGCTTACCTGACCTGATGGCAGACACTGAGATATGTAGCCCATTTGTTGGGCTATATGTCTAATATCCCACATGAGCAATATAAGTGATGCTGTAGGCTGCTTTTGCTCTTCTCTGCTTCTCAGAAATGGCAATCCCAATTCTCCTTCCAGCTCTACAATGTTGTCCCAGGGTCACAGCCATGGGCTAGTATTTCTAACATGGAAGTTAACAAGCCCGAGATCATATGAGGAGACACTTAATAAATGATTGCTAGTTTCAGTATAATACAAAAAAAAAAAAAAAAAAAAAAAAACAAGATTCCACCCAGAATCCCAACTTTTCAATGACTAAGTCATTTAACCAGATACTGCTTCCAGGTCACCTGTGAAATGCAGCTAGGCCTTGCAGGTTTACGCAGTTAACTAATAATTCATTTTATACATGTATCTATCTGTCTGTTTATTGCCAACATTTGAGTATATACAGTTTGCATTCATTCTGTCAAGCATTTTTTGTAGTACAGAATGAAAGCAGGCAGGTGTGATTGAAAATCAACTAATCACACATGCTGGCTTTCAATACTATGCGAGACTGCATGTTCCCCACTGTAGTATGATTTCGGAGTGGGTATATATAATTAGCGGGAATTGTGGGGGAGGTGCACGGGAGTGTACTTTACTTTTGTTTTTATTTTTGATCTGTTATATTCCAAGCATTTGTGCTCAGTAATTTCAGGTTCAATACGTTGCTTTTTTGATGAAGCTACATATGCCCATATATTCTACTGAAGACAGACCCAAACGTCAACACCCACACTGTCAATCGCAAAATATCAACAATGCAAATGATGACATGCTTCTACATATGCACCTACCAATAACCCTGACACATGCAAAAAACAGAAGTAAAAAAAAAAGAAAACATTGTTTTTTGCTGGAGAGTAAGCCCTAGTACCCCAGATACACAAACACACAAACATACTGTTAATTATATATATATATATATATATATATATATATATATATATATATATATATATATATGTATATATATATATATATATATATATATATATATATATATGAATATATATATATATATATATATATATATATATATATATATATACTAACTCTGAAATTACACAGTGATAGGGAAAGGGTATTTTCCCAACTTAGAGAATTGTGAGATGTCACACACCTGTGAATTATCTCTGCAGCAGACAAACATTTGTCAATTAAGCAGATGTCAATTAAATGTGGATTTGGCTAAAGTCATTTCCCCATCTCCCCCATAGTTATAAATATATAGATCTGTTTATGCATCTGGATCTAATTTACAAGCTCGAAGTTTTATAATTTCAAACTGCAAATGGTTGAGACCATAACATCGAAGAGTTTTGAAACTTCAAAACTGTAATAAAAAAAAAAAGTTACGTTTTTGCAGGGGGGCAAGCCTTCCAGAAACCCCCACACCCTCTGTTAAATAAATATACCAATTTGGAGATCACACTACAGTGAGGAAAACAGTAAATTTCCCATTCCACACTGTATGGCGATCTCAATTCAAAACATCTGAAGTTTCAAAACTTCTGGTCTCGACCATTTGCAGTTCAAAGTTTGAAACTTCGAACTTGTGAAGGAAATCTTTGTGTGTGTGTGTGTGTGTGTGTGTGTGTGTGTGTGTGTGTGTGTGTGTGTGTGTGTGTGTGTGTGTATATATATATATATATATATATATATATATATATATATATGGATCTACTTCTACATACCAAATTTACACTTCTCCGAATTGCTGACACAACTTCATCAAAGGTCCATTAAAATGAAACCACAGACTACCGAACTTCTTTCTCTGGGAAATGAACCACTTTGTTACCATGGTGAACTTTGTCCTTTTCCCCAGTATAGTGCGATCTCAGAGTTGGTATATTTAGTTAGGGGATTGGGGGTAAAGCCACTTGGGTGGATTTAATTTCTTTCCATTGAGTTATTTTACATGGTGGCCAAGTGGTTTGTTTCCCAGGAGAAAGAAGTTCAGTAGTCTGTAGTTTCGGTTTAATGGAACTTCAGTGAAGTTGTGTCGGCAATTTTCAATTCAGAGAAGTGTACATTTGGTAAGTAGAAGAAGACCAATATATATATATATATATATATATATATATATATATTTAGATAGATAGATATAGATGTAGATATGGATATATGGATTTCTTTCACAAGCTCACACACAAACACACACAGACACACACACACACACACACACACACACACACACACGTAAATTTTCAGTGCAGTTCTGATATTTGTGTCTGTGTGTATCACAACTTACTATAAATTTATATGAAATAAAGTTTTGTTTCCCTACTCTCATACAAAAACTGAACAATTAAGATACATATTTGCATAAATTGAGTGGATTGCACAGATGAAAGAACTAGTGGATTTTTATTTTATTTTTAATAAAACGGTGTAATTTTTAATTAGTTTTATACTTAGGCACATGTTTTGTGTTTTGAAGAAGATCATTTCATGATTTCAGCCAAAGAAATGGTCCTTTAGAAGTAGGATTTGGCAGGAAATGCATATTCCATATTAGCGAGGGGATTAAGAATTTGCAAAGACTTTTTGTTTGTTTCTGAGTGAGTACAGGTGCAGTCATTTCTGAATAAGCATATCTTTGGTCATCAAAGCCCCCTGAGAAAATGAGCTGAAATGTAATGTGGTCAGTGAGCAACACCTGTGTCTAGCTGAGGTAATTAGTCACCGCACAACTCTTCTTTGAGCTCTTTGTTCACATTTGGGTGAGACATACACAGGAAAAGAGTCTGCCAAAAAGGATTAACTTATTGTTTTTTGTATGGTAGTGGTCTTAACTCACTTTAATGATACTGTTGTGTGATGTTATCTTGTGGATCTGCTAGAGCCTAGGATGTTGCCGAAAATGCTCTTTGGACAAGTTTACTTGCTTAAGTAGCAAGCAAACATGTTAATAAATAAATGCATTTTTTTTTTGCTTCGTGACAGTAACTGAAATTAGGATTTCATCTCACACATCATCTGTACCAGTACTTTACCTTAAAACTTTGTGCTAAGGGAACGCAGCCATAGGAAACAATTAATTATTTATTTTATTTTATTTTATATTTGGTAACTGGAAAACTCTGACATTGACACAAGTCCTTTTTCAGCGGAGGCCCAGGAAGAAAAGCTCCTCATACAAGATACAAATACCAGATACAAATACAATTCAAATTACAGTTCAAAAAAATAGAATGACAATAACAACATACAATGAACAGAACAATGATAAAGAAAGTGTGAGAGTAAATCCAGTTGATGAAAGGTACAGGTTACAGTATACACAGAAAAATGCAGTTAAGAGTTATATATTTTGTGGTCAGAGATTACCCCATGCTGTAGATTTTAAGTATCAGCACAATACAACCAAACGAAGCACCACAAAAATCACAGACCAAAAATCCAAAGCGAGGAAACAAAATAAAGTTCGTAAAAAACGTACAATGAGGCTTGACCACAAAAGAAATAGCGTAGTACCAAATTAATTCTGATGAAGTCTTCTGACGAAAGCGGTAATTAAATTGGTACTATGCTATTTCTTTTGTGGTCAAGCCTCATTGTACGTTTTTTACGAACTTTATTTTGTTTCCTCGCTTTGGATTTTTGGTCTATCAGGACAATACATAGACTTATCTCTAAAGCATATGACAAAAGTCCTGCTGTAGCTTTATATACTAAGTCTAGGTTTGAGAAACATTGTACACTGGAAATTTTTAGTCTTGTTGATATATAGCATTGCAGAATGAACAGGAGTTGAGAAATCAGAGTCTCAGAATACTGAGGTTAGTACTTTTGTAGTTTAGTTGATGCAGGCAGGTTAGATAGTTTCAGAAATTAAGGGTGAATTAACTAGAGCTAATGCAGGAGTATAGCCATGTATCTGCCAGGTGAGTTTTTAGCATCTGTTTAAACTTTGTTAAGGAAGAATGGGATACTATATTGCGAGGCACAGCATTCCAGTTTTTAGATATGAAGTTGGAAAAAACTAGTAGAGAAATTATGATGACAAACTTGGAATGAGACCTGGCACAATTCTGTTGGATACATAAATGTAAAACAATTAACAAAAGAAAGCAGAAAAAGGGCGATTGCATTTTATTTATTTATTTGCCAGACTGGTCCAAAGGTCCAAAGACCCTTTTCAGATATGACCTAGACCACAAGAGCATCACTACAAAATGCAGTGTGTAACATGCAGTGAATGATAACAAAGGACCTCTAGGAAACAAATACCCTATTGATTTGCTCATGTAAATTCCTAAGAAAGCAATTACAAATTAAACATCGCTGTAATACATCCTTATAGGCAATATTTGGTTATACACAATATTAATGTCATTTAGGGCCTAATTAATCAGTATTTCAGCAATTTAGAATTGCCTAATCAGTGTTATTACAGGAAAGACAGTATCAGCGACAGAGCAGCAATCAAAAAAATGAAAGAGAAAGTTTTTATGTATCAAATTATTACTATAATAATACTAGACTGTGCTACATATTAGTGCCTGAATATATATGTACATACACATGGCTAGTATATTTTGAGTCTGGAGTTGTATATTTTCTGCATCCAAGAGATCTAAATTTAAAAAGTGAAACATTGTGCCATATTTCAATTGCAGGCTGTTATTTGTACTTACCCTGGCTATGAGAAATAATTACAGCTGTTTACTTCAGTGAGTGTTTCAGGTGTAAACAAATATTTATATATATATATATATATATATATATATATATATATATATATATATATATGGATCTACTTTGCTAGCTTGAAGTTTCAAACTTTGAACTGCAAATGGTAGAAATCAAAGTTTTGAAACTTTGAAAAAATAAAAACAAAACATTTTTTTTACATTTTTGCATCCCCCACATCCCCTGCTAAGTAAATATACAAACTTGAAGATCGCACTGCATTGAGAAAAATGGTAAATATCACATTCCATGCCATACGGCGATCTTCATTCAAAATGTTCGAAGTTTCAAAACTTCGATCTTATGGTCTCGAGACTTTGCAGTTTGAAATTTTGAAACTTTGAGCTTGTGAAGGGAATCCATATACACACACATATGTGGTAACTCTTTTGTGACTTTCTAATCTTAGTTATTTTACTCACTTAACCTTTAGCAAGCACAGTCACTCTTTCACTCATTCAGATTTCTCTACCCCCCCTACACACGAGCACTCATTTAAACTATCTCTCCTATTCCAGTACCTTTAAGTTATTTTTAGTCTCCCTGTGCTCTACTTCCTCTCCTTTCTCTCTCTCTTTTTCAGGTTATCAGTGCACACTGTTTCTAGCCCACTAACCCAAACCAACTTTTGTTCGAATGGAACCTAACTCAACCTCAATCCCTATTGCAGTGTTATTTTTTACTGTATCATGTATATAAAGTATGTCCTAGTTATTTCTCATTACTGGTGCCCAGCTCATTCTAGTAATGCCTGTCCAGAGATAGTTTGCTGCTTGCACATCTCCGTACTGCATCCTTAACCTCACCTTCATCCCTGTTCCCACCCTGCTCTCACCCGCACAATACACCCACATACTTACTGATAGCTTTGTTTTTCTGCTACTCTCACCTCAGACCTTTACTGTACATTTCTGTCTGCCTAATCCTCCTGATCACCATACACTGGTCCCCTTTACTAGACTCTATATTTTTTTCATTTTACTACCAGCTTTCCCTGAGAAATATTTTTTTCGATGGCTCTGTAGTCTCTCTCTATCTCCTCCTGCCTCTCACATTGTCAGTCACTATACTTTCCTGCTTTGTAGATTGTTTCTTTAGCTGATTCTCCATATTTGGGTGTAGCCCCACTCCGTTCACCCTCGCTATGCTCGGGCTCACTCTGCTCCCCTACCCTAGTCCCATTCACACCCACCCCCTGACATTTCCTTTATTCTCTACCCTTCCACACCACACCCCCTATAGCCCCACCCCCTCTATCCAACTCCTCCTATCTCTCTCCCCCTGCTCTCCACCCTGCACAACTCCTTCAACCACCTGTATCTCTACTCATTAAGCCTCATCCTAACTTGCACATACTCTAATCACAGTCTACTTCTATCTTTACTCTTTAACCAATCAGCTTATTTTACTTTACTTTCATCTCCCTGACAGGCACTATCACTACCTCACCCACCTGAAAATCAACATGTCTCACCCCTCCCTCCTACTAGCACTGCTAACTACATCCACTCTTACTATCTTGTACAACCTCTCCTCTTATAATTTTCCCCTCTAACCCAACTTCCTCTCTCACACCTCTACTTATCCACCAGTCTTCCCTCAACTCCTTTATTCATTCTTAACCCCACCACTCTACACTTTAACTAAAACACTACCTCCAAACACAAAACTTAGCTCATTTAAACCAACCCACCGGAAAGGAAAACTCATATACTTTCTACTTTGTATACCTAAGCCTCAACCAGTTCCTACTCTCCTCTCCCTTTGACTCGCACGTGACATACATCCCATCCCTGGCCCTGGACTACCCTCACCCCCTGATTTTACCCTAATACAAACCACTCCCATATCCCACAGAAACACATCTCCTTTTACTCCATCAGCCTGAGAAGCCTAGTAAACAAAACTGCTGAATTCCATTCTTGGATCTCACAGCACTCACCTGACATCATAACCCTTAGTGAGACTTGGTTAAAACCCCGCATCCCAGATAAAGACATCCTTCCCCCCGGCTATAGCATCCTAACACTCAAACGAACCAAAAAAAAAGGGAGGTGGTGTTGCTATCATGTACACTGAAAACCTCACACTAACCCCTCCCCCTCCCCTCCAGAATCTCCTACAGAACTTCTTTTGGCCAACTGTAAAATCACTCCCCATACCTCACTTAACATTGTTGCCATCTATATGTCACCTGGTGACAACATCACAGTATTGGAAAGTATTCTTTCTTCTCTGTCCTCTGACCTCCACAATAAGACTATAATCATGGGTGATGTCAACATCAGCTGTTCAACACTCACCACCATATCCCCCTCCACTTCCATTAACTTATGTGGTTTCACCCAACTAATAACTACACCTACTTATATTGCTAAATCCACTACCCACTCTGATATCCTAAACTGGAGTATCACATCCCCATAAATATCACTTCACTGAAACCCTACCTGACACCCTGAGTGACCATTCCCCAACCAAATTCCTCCATTTTACTCCACATGTACTCAAACCCCACACAATCAAAGCATGCCGCAAACTAAGAAACTTTGACCCTAATGAACTAAAGAGTCAACTCTCTGCTATTAACTGGAACTTTCTCAGCCAGTTATCCCTCGATGAAGCTGTCACAGAATTTAATAACATATTCCTTAACATACTTAACTCCCTATCCCCATATGCAATGTCAGAATAAAATCTGCCGTATCCCCTTGGCTACTTCCCTCCACCCACTCCCTGGTGGCACAGAGGGACAAAAATTGGAAACTCTGGACCAAAACTAAAATGCCCATTCACATCCAATACCAACAACATAGACAACTGTGTAACCATACTAAGAAAGTAATTAACAATGACAAGAGAAACTACTACTCTAATTCCCTCCAAAATGCATCTACATAACCCCCAAACATTCTGGCATACTATTAATCAAATCCTTCATCCAGGTAACCCATCCACTCTCCACCCAAGTCCCACAATCACTCCCCTCCAAACTGCTAGCAACTTTAACTCCTACGTCATAGACTTCATTAGCAAACTGATCAACCACCCAAACTCCAACTCCACCCCACCAAACCCCCCTCCTACTCCCTCCACCACCTCCCCTTCTTTCTGCTTAAAAACTGTATACACCAGCTACATAAAATCTCTGGTCCGTAAGCTCAAACTTTGTTTTCCCTTCATAGATGGTCTCCCTCCACTCTTTCTCCAGCTAGCTGACAACTCCCTAGCCCTACCCATCTCTATTCTCATTATCCGATCTATTACTGAAGCTATAGTCCCAGCCATATGGAAAAAGTTCTACACTCTTCCTATCCATAGAGGAGGCAACTCCACTGAACTGTCCAACTATAGGCCCATAGCAATTCTATCACCCCTCTCTAAGTTATTAGAAAAATATGTACACAAACAAATCCTACATTACCTTACACAAGAGAACCTAATTACCCCTAACCAACATGACTTCTGCCCTGGTTATAGTACCACTACTGCCCTCATCTACTTTATAAACATCATCTCTCAAGCTAGAGACCAGAATAAAGTAGCCTCCTACATCTTTCTTGACCTCTCAAAGGCATTTGACATCATCTCCCACCCCCTCATCTTAGTCAAACTCTCTCAATTAACCCTATCCATCACCACAATCTCCTGGTTCTATAGTTACCCCAGCAATCATTTCCAATCTGTCAAATGGAGCTTAGCAACTTCCCCTGAACTCCCTATACAGATGGGAGTACGCCAAGGGTCAATTCTAGGACCACTACTATTTAATATTTTTACTAATCAATTATCTACCTCAACCCACGCTCATCTCTAGTGCAGTATGCAGATGACTCCACTGTCATCTCCATAGCTGATATCCTTTCCGACCTCCAGACTATAACACAGGACTCCTTCTTGTCTATTGAAAACTGTTTCAACCCAAACCATCTTATCTTAAATCCAAAGAAGACCAAGCTCTTACTCTTTGTACCAAAAACAATGGCCCATCTGAAAACATCCTTTTCCATCACCTCCCACAATAACACACCCATCTCAGTGTAAAGCCACCCCCCCCCAAAATCCTAGGGGTCATTATTGATGATCAGCTAAAATTTGACCTGCATGTTCTAAGTAACAAGGAAAACCAATCAAAAACTCTCCTTTACAGAAACAAAAACTTTCACTCTAGTACCACGAAAATTGCTCTATCACATGCCTACCTACTACCAACCCTTCTCTACGGCTCTCAAATACTCACCAATCTATAGACATCACTTATTTCTAAACTAGAATCCACTTATAACAATGTAGCTAAATTTGCTGACGAACTATCAAACTCCACTCATCACTGCTTAGCACTCAGAAAACTGAAATGGTCAGAATTCCCCCATAACCTATTCCTTCCCCAGCTTCACATAATTCATTCCATTCTATACCAGCCGACTTTCTGCCCTAGTATCACATCCATCATCTCCTCCTGCACCCCAGCTAGAACACTCCGGAGCTCTGACCAACATATTTTATCCATTCACAAACCCAAGATCAACCTTTATAGCTGCTACCAGACTGAAACTGGAACAAATTGCCACTTGATATCCAACACATCAGATCCAAACTCCAATTCAGAAAGGCTGTAAAAAAATCACTTAAGCAAAAGTAAATTAAGTCAATGCTATCTCCCCCCTGATTGACCCAACTCTCTAGGCCACCCATCTCGCACCTTTCCCCTATGGCAGTGAAACCCCAACCTTCCTCCTGTCTCTCTCCTGTTCAACTCTGCAAGCCATCTTACCAAACTTTCTGTCCCTAACCTCACTCTTATAAAATCCTTTCATAGTACCAGCTCTTCTCCTACTCTCAGCCAGATTAATCTGTATTGATGCATTGCTTTTAACAGTAGAAGGACTAACCTTAGGAACCCATACTCAGCCACGTTTTACTACACAATAACCATTAGCCCTTGCCCTGTAAAATTTATCTGTATTATTTCTTTATACTTCTGCAGTGTACCTTAATAAGTGCTGATATGTACAAACTAATTACCATTCATGTTAACCTGCTCTTGTATATATCTACTTACATTTGTATATACTGTATGTATATCTTTTGTATGTTTGTATTAACTGTGGAGCTTTTTCTCCCCAGGTCTGCACTCTGGGGCTCTGTCCCAGCTGGATCAACCCAGTCAACAAATGTCAAATAAATAAATAAATATATATTTATTGGTATATATAAATATATATATATATATATATATATATATATATATATATATATATATATATATATATATATATATATATATATATATATATCTACACACACACACACACACACACACACACACACACACATACACACACACACATAAAGATACATATATAGGTCTACTTCAAAGGAACGTAATTTCATAACATCGAGGCTCTGATCATCGAAGAAGCAGAAAATGTCTTCTTTCACGCACCCCTCATACCCACTGCTGCTTAAATATATGAACCCCGTGATCACACTACAGTGTAGAGAATGGTAAATTTATCATTCCACACCATATGGGGATCTCCAGTCACAAGGTGCGACATTTCACAGCTTCAGTCATCTGGTCTTCACTGATCAGCACTTCGATGTTGTGAAATGTCAGTTCTTTGATGTAGACCCATATATATATATATATATATATATATATATATATATATATATATACACACACACACACACACACACACACACACACACACACACACACACACACACAAACACACATATATATACAGAGAGCTAGATATAGGTATCTTAATGTATGAACAAGGGAATTCCCATTTATCACCACAGTTTTGGTTTGGAATCAAACTTCATTGTAATTATGATCACAGGTCTACCTTTCTCTCATGCCCATAGATACAAGAGTTGATCAACTGGGTGTCACAGCTCTGCCTTGCTTGCAACTTAATAGCCATAGAAAGATGCATCATTCGCAGTAACAAGCATATTATTCACCTGTAATTGCTTCTTGTTAAACCCATCTGATGACACTGCGTACAACTTGAGGGAAGTAATCTTCTCAAGAGCCATGAGAGACTGAGAGCACTCAAGGAAGCAGGTATCAAGGAGGGAGGCTAGAGTAACGGAATGTGTATCATCCATCACATAACTCCTTATAGAGTTTACAGCTTCAACTGCATGAAGCCACATCTGCTCTTCACTTTTTCCCTTAGAACTGATCTGGTTCTCATAATAAACACCCTATTCCCACTCTAAAGCCTGGCACTTGCTCACTAAAGCAATTATATAAGTCAGCACTAAAAAATTAAAAGCACTACACCCTCACAAACTCCACTTGAGTACTTTGTTCCCCATTGGCCCTTTTTTCAATTATAAAGGAATTCCCAATACTATTCTAGCATGTCCAAAGGTCAGTTGTCAATCTCCTCTCTGGTCCAGCTGGTGAATCTGGGAATCTTGAGGCAATGTTACAACTGCCTCATGTACACAGACAACCCTCTCCTCCTCCCAACAAATTCCAACACATGTGAGAGATGCAACCATATAGCCAAACTGGAGGCTAAGCTCTCTCAACTCAGTACTGGCGTAACCAGTCAGGAGGAGAAGGAAACCACACTCACTACAATTCCAGTCTCACATAGACCTACCATGACAGCAAACCAAACACATAAACACACAAAAACATACTCGGAGGCTCTAAACAAAAATCTGCCTAAGCAGCAGAGACCTCCAAAGCAGACACCCAAGCAACCGCTACCCCAAAACAAAACACGTGCAATACATAGCTCACAAAGCCAGTGTGCTGAACAGTCACAGCCCTTAAGGCTAAACAACATACCTGATACACTTGTAATAGGTGACTCTATCGTCAGGCACACTGACGTCCCACTCACCAGGCTGAACAAGGAGAAGGTCATGGTGAGCTGCCTGTCGGGCGCTAGGATCCGCCACATAACACAAGCACTCAGGTCATTCCAAGGCAAGTACAAATATGACTCAGTCATTGTCCATGCTGGTGTGAATGATCTGAGATGTACCTCCCTGGACTACATGAAAAGAGACATAGAGGAGCTCTCTGAGCATGTAGCCCAGGCCGGTATGACCCTGACCTTGAGTAGCATCTTACCCTCACCAAGAATGATGCCACAATATGAAGACAAGATGATCAATTTCAACAATTGGCTTAAGTATTGGTGTCATTCAAAGGGGATCCAGTGCCTGTCTGCCTGGGATGACATGCTCGACAAGCCACAATGCTTCGCTAGGGATGGCTTGCACCTGTCACCATTGGGCTTTCGGATATTGGCAAAGGCTCTTGCCACCCCCATAGTGCCTTTTTTAGGCAAGGCTCAAAAGACAAACCCACCTCCATAGGTATCACAAGGGATAAGAAACTAAGAGTAATGCTACTCAACGCCAGAAGTCTAAACCTCAAGATGCACGCACTCGAAACTCTCCTTAGCATGGAAAACATCAATATCTGTGCAGTAACAGAAACCTGGTTCAAGGCTCCCGAGAGCACCCCAGCACTACCAGGTTATACCTCATACCATGTTTTTCGGCCCCAAAACTTGGACCGAACCACAAAAGGAGGGGGAGTATCAATATTTGTCAAAGATACCCACACCTCCAGGTTGGTGGCACAGCACGAAGCATCAGAGACTATCCATGTGCAACTAACAGTGGGTAAAACTGCCTTCCAGATTATAGCCTGCTACAGACCACCCTCCCAAACCCAGGAACCTCACTCGGCCTTCCTGAGAACACTGGAAAATATGAAGGTCTCTCCAAACACCATTATATTTGGCGACTTCAGCTACCCTAACATAGACTAGGAGCATTACTCTAGCTCCAACACCCTAGCCCAAAGGTTCCTAGAATTTATAAACTCAAATGCTATGGAACAACTTGTTGCCACTCCCACAAGAGGGGAAAACATACTGGACCTGATCATCACCAACATGGGGACTCTATGCTCCAGACCAGAAGTGTATCCCTCACTGGTAAGATCAGACCATAAACTAATCTCAGTAGAAATTTACATCCCGACCCCCAGCCCCTGCCCAGAAAACCACAGTGAAAAACTTCTCTAAAGCAAATTTCACACTCCTCAAAACTGAGGTGGAATCCTTCAAAGCCCCTGGGCCTGTGGAAAATATGGCCCAGACCGCAGAATCCTTTATAAAGGCATTCTATGAACACATTCAGGAATGCATGGATCATGCAATAACAAATAAAACCAAGACCCAATCCTTCAAAGTTAGGCGTCCTGTCTGGTGGACCCCAGCCATAAACAAACTATACAATAGAAGGAAGAAGCTACTACATGATAGAGCAAAATCCCAAAAAGGGAAGGCATCTCTGATCAGTATTAGCAAAAAACTACGGGCACTCATAAAATCGTCTAAGGCCAGCTTCGAGAGAAAAATTGCACAGGACACTAAGGATAATCACAAGGCTTTCTTTAGTTATGTTAGGAACCTGGGTGGGAATTCCCAGATATGCTCAGGATTAGTCCAAAATGACAAAAAATACACCGAACCCACAGACATTGCCAACATCCTAGCTGACAGGTTCAGCGCAAACTTCTCCCCCCCTTCCCCACCAAAAGGGCAAATATTTATCCAAACAGAGTGCTGCTACCCCTGACATCTCAGATGCTCAGGTAAGAGCCGCCCTCTCCAAAGCAAAAAACACAGCATCAATGGGACCAGACGGTGTTCCAGGCTGCGTCCTACATGAACTCCAAGAAGAACTAAACCCAAACATAAAACTACTGTTCAATCTCAGCCTTACTACAGGATATGTACCCAAAGAGTGGCATACAGCAACAGTCGTCCCTCTCCACAAAGGTGGTGCCTCAACGGATCCTGGAAACTATCACCCCATAAGCTTGACTAGCTTGGTCTGCAAAGCTATGGAAAGGATCATCATGGACCTCATAAATAAAGATATTGGGGACCTACAGACACTGGATCCTACCCAGTTTGGCTTTGTTAAGGGCAGATCCTGCCTCTTAAACCTGGTCAATTTCTTTGAAACAGTCACCAAGGCCATTGACGAGGGGAAGGTGGTCCACACAGCCTACCTGGACCTTGCAAAAGCCTTTGATACAATATCCCACTCGGGCATTATAGATAAGCTCACCAGCTTAAATATAAACCCCTATGTCACTAGATGGGTTGCAAACTGGCTCAAGGACAGAACCCACATGGTTAGAATTGCTGGAGCCATGTCAGACTCCAAACCAGTTACAAGTGGCATCCCCTCAAGGCTCAGTCCTGGGACCTCTCTTGTTCGATATATATTTCTCGGAGGTACAGGCTAACATGGAAGGACTGTGGCTGACCAAGTTCGCAGATGACTGCAAACTGGGTGCCATAATAGACTCTCCAGCTGACACAAGCATCCTACAAAAGGGCCTCATAGAAACAGACAACTGGTGCCAGAGCCATGGCCTCAAGCTAAATGCCAAAAAGTGTATCGTCATCCCCTTTGGCAAAAGCAAAGTGCCCACAAATTACCACATAGGTGGTAATCCATTAAGTACGGAAGAAGTAATTAGGGACCTGGGGACCCAAGTTGATAGCAATCTCTCATTTGACAACCACGTGGCCAAAGTGGTTAGAAAAACATTTTATATAGCCCACCTAATCATGAAGGGATTCACATCTAGATCAGGGGAGGTCATCGCACCTCTTTACTCATCCCTCATCAGGCCCATAATTGAGTACAATGCCCCTTTTGGGATGTACCTTACTAGACACCTGCAGCAACTGGAAATACCCCAAAAGTACCTCACCAAGAGGATCAAAGGGCTCAAACAGATGCCATATGCTGCCCGGTTAAAGAAACTCCAGCTCTACTCAGTGGCATACCGCCTGCTCAGAGGAGATCTGTGCCTGATGTATAAAGTCATGTCCAACCCGGAATTAATGAACATGCTGCACCTCAGAAAATCCAAATCCCATCGAGCTACGCGCTCGAGAGACTTGAACCTCAGCACTGAAATAAATAGGACATGCTGGAGGGACAGATTCATAACCCAGAGGCTCCCTTCACTCTGGAATAAAATCCCATTCCAGGTTAGGCAGAGTCCCTCATTGACTCTCTTCAAGAGGAATCTTGATGAGTGAATGGGAGATAGTAGGTTTACCCCCGGTATCACTTTTGTGTCACTGTTAGACAGAGGCACAATATACTAACCTCGAAAAAGGGCATAGAAAAATTCATTTAAAATGGGTGGCGAAAGCCAAACACACTCTGGCTAGGCTTATAAATGCCCTAGGGCAGATAGCTAGTATGAACCTATGAACCTATGAACCTATGAACAATCAGAATAAGATCAAAATGTATTTTTGTAAACTCACCAACCTGGGCATAAACCCTTACGTCACAAGATGGATTGCAAACTGACTCTCAGACAGATCCCACAAAGTAAGAATAGCGGGATCTATGTCTGAATCCAGACCAGTAACAAGCGGTGTGCCACAGGGCTGTGTCCTGGGAGCCCCTCCTGTTTGGCATATACTTCTCAGAAGTACAGACAAGCACTGAAGGGCTGTGGCTGACCAAGTTTGCGGACGACTGCAAACCGAGTGCTATAATAGAGTCTCCGGCCGACATGGATATCCTCCAGAACGGCCTTAATGAGACTGATGCATGGTGTCAAAGCCATGGTCTCAAGCTAGATGCTAAAAAATGCATAGTAATTCCCTTTGGAAAAAACAGAGTACCTGCGAACTACCACATAGGAGGTAACACCCTGAAATCTGAAGAAGTAATAAGGGATCTAGGGACCCAAGTAGATAGTCAGCTTTCCTTTGATAACCATGTTGCCAAGGTAGTTAGAAAATCCTTCTATGTGACCCATCTGATTACGAAAGGGTTTGCATCAAGATCTAAGGATGTAGTGGTGCCCCTCTACTCTTCCCGCATCAGACCCATTATTGAGTACAATGCACCAATTGGAATGTACCTGGCTAGGCATCTCGAGCAGCTGGAGAGACCACAGAGGTACCTCACTAAGAGGAATACTGGCCTCAAACAGTTGCCCCATGCAACACGATTGAAAAAAACTAAGGCTTTTCTCTGTTGCATACCACCTTCTCAGAGGCAATCTCTGTCTAACATACAGAGCCATGTCCAACCCAGAACTGTTGAACATGCTCCATCTTAGCAAAACAAAATCTACTCCAGCTATACACTCTAGAAATATAAACCTCAGCACAACAATGAATAGAACATGCTGGAGGGATAGATTCGCAAAGACTTCCCTTGCTATGGAACAAGGTCCCGATCTGCCTAAGACAGAACCCCTCACTATCACTCTTCAAGAAGAACCTTGACGAGTGGATGGGTAACAGAAAGTTCACACCAGGGATCATTCCAACAGCTCTACTAGATAGGGGCCAAGGGTACTAGCTGCTAGATCAAGGGCCTAGGGAACTAACCAAAGGGGCGGTGAATACCGCACAACGTGGCTGGGCTAATATATGTCTTTGGGCAGATAGCCCAGTACCTACCTATGAACCTATGAACCTATGTTTCAATCTTATGAGTAGGTACAATCAGAAATATCAAGCAATTAAACAATCCAACAGGGCCTAAGTAGCCAGGATATTAGTTAAAAAGTATGCAAAAACAAAGTGTATTAACTCTTAGTAACAAAAAAGAGGAGGGACAGGTTAGGGGCAATATGAGAAAGCATTTTCTCTTTCACAATGGCGGTAATAGTGACATCAAATACCATTTCAGATGTCACATATTCAGAAATGAGAGTTGGAGATGTGACAAAAATAATCCTATTTACTATGGTTTTAATCTAAATCATTTTTTTGTGGGGTTTTCATCCTTACAACCAGTACAGAGGTGTTTCTGGGATCACTCCATCTCAGGGCAGGAGAAAATCCCCCAAAAGTCCCTGTTTTCTTGGCAAATTTTCAGCTGATCTGCCAGCTTCAGAAATGGAAAGCTGTGTGTTCAGCGATACATCCTACTCCATTTACAAAACTGCCAACTCAGTGATTCATAGGCTGGAATTCTGTAAGCATGACAGAGAAAAACTGCCTGTTATTTTGCACTATTATGCAAGACAATTCACCCACCATTGCACCCCATGGCATAAAGGGATAAAAGTCCTAAGTGTTTACCAGATGAGCTGTGTTAGACTAGTGGCATGAATGCTGGAGGGGGGGAGTGTGTGTATGTGTGTGGGGGGGCCCACTGGGGGATAGACAACAGCAACCGATTTTAGATCAGCAGTCTTTGGGAGGAAAGAAGGGAGGCTGCTGATGTCTGCATGAAGATCATTGTCAAGAACCTGGTGACCTCCATGTTGTTGGTGGTATACTGCTTCGTGGGGTGATTGCTCATGTCCAGGGTGATATACCTCTTGTCACGAGATTGTTCACATGCAGGAACATCCGTGGACCTCCTAAAGGCAGCAGCTGTGTAGCTCACAAGCCTGCTGTGGGATGATTAGTTAGATCACACTCACTGGCCACAGTATGATACTGCACTAGCATCTTTACTTCCACAGCAACCCCAGATGTGGGTCAGATTGAACCCAAGGATGGCTATGATAGGTTCTGTAGACCTGGTGATTGAGAAGTGGATCTGGTGGCAAGTTTGAAGAGGGATAAAAAAAAAAAAGTCTTAAAAAAAAAGAAAAAAGAAAATTCACTCAGTGGGTACCCTAAGTGTATTTTACCTTCTGTGACCATCTGTACTTGTTACTAAAACAAAACTACTGAAGTTAACATCCACTCAGGAAACTGTAATTAAAACTTGAATATTTTTACAAGTTCTAATTTTGTAACAGCATACTTAGATGTTTATAAGGCAAACAGCTGAGTTGTAGCTGTGGTCATCACAACTGGTAGGCACACTTTTGGTTGGACTTGCTGTCTTCTGTATAAATTAAAGCTGCCTCTAAATTGTGCCTTAATAAAATGCTTCTTATATGGTGCCTGCATGGTTCACTGATAAATTAAATACTGCTAGTGAGCTTTAACTTATTAAACCACCAGATCCCCCCCTCAGCAGAAATATCCATCCACTGAGCTCCTCATTGATTGGTCCTGAAAAGCCCCCCCCCCCCCATTTTTGATAACAGTTCTTCAATCAAGCATTATGGACAGTTGGACTACCCTTGTTTCTTCTACCAACCTTTTTGACTTGGGTCTCTTGAGGCAGTGTAGCAATTGCCTCATGTACACTGACAATCCTCTACTAATAACTCACTCTAGTATAGAGTGCGAGAGATGTATCTACACCAAAAATCTGCACTCGAAACAGTAACACTGAAGAGGCTGTCAATACATCCACTATTGCTCATGCACACAGTACCACTACTATAGTATGCATACATATAGTATGCATCAAACACAAATATCAACATATGCGGAGGATCTCTCAAAAAACTTACCAAAACACCAGGGTCCTCCAAAACATAAGACTTCTACAACTAGCACAGCATCCATGACACATAGTAACACCAGTGTCTCACCTACCAAGTCCATAAGGCATAACCCTTAAAAAACAAATTTTCTTGTCAGTGGAGACTCCATAGTGAAACACACAGATGTCCCACTCACCAGGTTTGACAAGGAGAAAGTCACGGTCAGCTGCCTGTCTGGTGACATGATTCATCAGATCATGCATGCACTCAGGTCTCTCAGCAACAAGTACCATTATCACTCTGTAATAGTTCATGTTGGAGTGAATGACCTGAGAATTACCTCACTGGACTATATGAAGTGAGACATGATTGAGCTCTCTGAGTATGTGCCTCAGGCAGGTATGTCCCTAGCCTTGAGCAGCATACTGCCCTCATCTAGAATGATTTCATAGTATAAACAAAAAATGATTGATTTTAATAATTGGCTTTTTTTAGTGTCATTCAATAAGAATCTAGTTTCTGTCAGCCTGGGAAGCCATGGTTGACAAACCTTGCTGCTTTTCCAGAGATGGTTTCCATCTGGCACCACTAGGCTTTTGACTGCTGGCAAAGGCTTTTGCCTCCCCCATATTGCCTTTTTTTAAGCACGGTCTCGAAAACAAACTTACCCACAGGAAAATTGCCAATCATAACAAAATAAGGGTCATGCTGCTAAACACTAGGAGCTTAAACCAAAAACTACATAAGCTGGAAGCACTTCTATCAATAGAAAATGTAGATGTTTGTGCAGTCACAGAAACCTGGTTCAAGGCCTCAGAGAGTACCCAGGCCTTGCAAGGCTACAATGAACTTCCGCACCTTCAGATCACAAAACAAATGTGTGAGAACCAAAGGAGGCAGTGTTTCTATTTATATTAGAGATAAATTCACCTCCTGTCTAGTTAGACTGGACAACTCCATGGAGTTACTCCAAGTTCAGGTTACTGTGGGTAAGACCCCCATTCAACTCATAGCCAGTTATAGATCCCTCCCCATGGGTCATGATGAACACAAAGCCTACCTGACCATACTGGAGTCAACCCATATACTCCTGAACACTCTGTTAATGGGAGATTTCAATTATCCCACCATCAACTAGGAAACCTACACTAGTCCCAACTCGCTAGAGCAAAAGTTCCTTGACTTTGCTAATTCAACTGCCCTGGAACAAATTGTTCATACCATGAAAAGAAAAACAAAAATTTTAGATCTGGTCTTCACCAAAATGTCAAACAGATGCACTACCACAACTGTCGGACATTCATCAGTTAAATCTGACCACAAAGTCACCTTCAAGCTGGCAGTAATACCAGAACTCACAAAGGGTGAAATCAGACTAAAAAACTTCACCAAGCCAAACAATATCTTCCTAGGGGAAGGTATAAATGCATTCCAAGCCCCGCCCCCATCTGAAAGTGGTAACTATACCAAAGATTACACTAAGCCCTGTACAATCACTTGCCTAAGTGTACCAGAAAGACTGTAAACTAGAGCCCCAAGTAAAAACAAGCCACCATAGTGGACATCAAGCATCAACAAACATTAAAATAAATGCAAAAAGTTGCTATTCCAAGAAAGCAAAGGTGAGGTCCCAAGAATTGAAATGCACCCTCCTCAGCCGCAACAGGCAAATAAGACAAGTCAAATTCTCTAAGGGCTCCTTTGACAGAAACCTAACAATCACAGCCAAGGATAACCATAAAGCCTTTTACAGCTACGTACATAGCTTAAAAGGTAAGACCCAAGCATGTGCAGAACTACTGACTAACTGTACCACACACAGTGACCCCCCAGAGAGATAGCAAACCTGCTAGTGAATAGCTTTGGCAAAAATTTCACTCCTTTAACCTCTCCAAATTTATCACAAACCTTCCCACAAACTCCCCCCTAAACTTAATTATCTGAAGAGCAGCTCATTAATGTCTTGTCCAAGGCAAAAAACACAACCAGACAGCATACCAAGCTGTCTTCTAAACAGGCTAAAACATGAGCTAGCATCATCATTAGTTACCCTTTTCAACCATAGCCTAACCACAGGTTTTGTTCCTGCAGAATGGAGAATAGCAACATTTATTCCTCTCCACAAAGATGGCCTAGCAACAGACCTGGGGAATTACAGACTTATAAGCCTGACCAGCCTTATTTGTAAGGCCATGGAACATATCATTATGTATTTCATAAATAAAGACATAGGCGACCTTCAAACCTTAGATCTAACCCAATTTGGCTTTAAGAAGGGCAGATCCTGCCATTAAATTTGGTGGATTTCTTTTAAAATGTGATCAGGGTCAGTGACAAGGGCAAATCTATGCACACAGCATACCTCTACTTGGCAAAGGCTGTTAACACAATCCCACACTCAGGCATTACTGATAAACTTAGCAAACTGAATGTAAACCCCTTTGTTGTAAGATGGGTTGCCAAATGGCTCACAAACCAAACACACACTATCAAAGTGAGTGACTCCATATCAACCAGCAGACCTGTCACCAGCAGGGTGCCACAGGGGTCAGTACTGGCACCCCTACTGTTTGGTATATACTTCTCAGATTGCACAGTAAAAAACAAATGGAGGTACAAACACATGGCAACAGTGCAACAAGGCTCAATAAAATAAAAGTTTTAATGCCAGTTTAAAATTGGTAAGCACTTTCAAACTACAAGAGTGCTTCTTCAGACCATAAAACAGACTAACAGCAACTGATTTATATATAAAACACAGTCACATAATAATCAAAAGGCTACCAATCACATTTAGAGAACATGTAAAAATCATTTAAACTTTTTAGGAAGGTCTCTCCCTACAATACCGGTCTTAAAGGAACCCTATCATTAAGACCAGGGAACCTATCTGCCTGTAGCCTAATAATCCAAGATAGTGCACGTTGTTCTGTGAAGTTCCTCAAGTTAACTCCCCTTTCATTCGCTCTTATTTTCTCTAAGACCCTAAAACCCCAAACTCTATACTATGTTTGGCTATAGCACTCTTAAAATCTTTGACCTTTGTGCTGTACAGATGTTCCCTAATCCGCTCCTTAATGGAGCAATTAATCTTCCCGACATAAAAACTTAAACAAGCTCCACAGACCGCTAAGTAAATGACATCCCTTGTATCACAACTGGCTCTAGTTTTCAACAAATATTCTTGTCTCGTGCGGGGATGTATAAAACTATTTGTCTCTTCTATATAGGGAAAATAATTACATTTATTACATCTAAACATTCCCTTACCTATTTCACGTGTGGATGTGTCCTGTCTATTATTCCTGTAACATAATTGTCTCTTTAAGGACGTTTTATTCCTAAAAATAAACTTAGGCTGACTTCCACCAAGTCCCTAACCCGATCATCAGTAAAAAGTATCGGACAATTTTCTCTATGTCACAGTTCTTCCAAACGTCACTTGCATAATTTAATAAAAATGGAACCCTTCTGTCTGCAGTATTGACTGGTACATCTCCATCTCCTGTCAACACACTCTCTTGTCCCATATTTTCCCTAAAATAGAGCCTTGCTCTACCTCTTCTTAATTTCTCAGTCTCTCTATACATGGTATCTACTTCAGAGGATCTATAGTCCCTTTCAAGAAAATCTTTTTTCATGAGAGCTAAATCCTTCTGGAAGCCTGGTTCTGAGCTATTAAGCCTTGAAATATGCATAACCTGCCCTTTAAGGATATTTTTATACACACAGAAGGGGTGCATACTATTGTGTTACAGGAGGCCATTTCATCTATAGGATTTCCCATAAAGACCAGTTCCATTGTTAAACCCGGGCTCGTTATAAATACATATATCCAGGAACTCCATAGTATTATAAGAAAAATGTGAAGTAAACTTCAAAAAAGTGGTTGTAGAATGTAAGTATTCTATAAAGCCTTGCAACTCCATCTCAGAGCCCTCCCACAGCAGGAATACATCATCCACAAACCTGCAATAAAAGCGCAGGTGATTTACAAAATCATTGTTGGCAAAAACATATTTGTTTTCCCATTGTGCTAGGACCATGTTGGCATAGCTATTGGCACATGGAGTGCCCATAGCTATGCCAACACGTTGCAAATATAAATTCCCGTCAAAGAGAAATATATTGTTCTCTAAAACAATTTCCAGAAATAAAGTAAGCAAATCAATCATACATCTGCCATAGTCACCCTTTTTCTAAAAGATAATCCCTAAGAAACTCTATACCTTGTACAATAATATAGTTATACCTGTACTGTGCAATTTGTGGTTTTGAACATGAGAGGAGTGGTTAATTCCAAGGAATTTCGTTATTTCATCATCATCATCATCATCATCATCATCATCACCATATACTCCTCAAACTAAGGGGTTGTTGCTGACCAAGTTTGTAGATGACTGCAAATGTGGTGCAATTATTGAATCCCCAGATGATGTCAGTATACTCCAGGAAGGTCTTACACAGACCAATGACTGGTGTCTTAGTGATGGTCTCAAACTGCAGGCAAGGAAATGCATCATCATTCACTTTGGCAAAAACAATGTCCCCCCTCACACTATCAAATCAACAACAATACCCTAAGTACCCAAGAAGTGGTAAGGGACCTGGGATCACAAGTTGACTGCGACCTTAACTTCAGCCACCATGTGTCTACTGTGGTAAGGAAGGCTTTCTACATAGCACACTTGATTAGTAAAGGCATAGCCTTGAGAGCAAAGGAGGTTATAACCCTTCTATACTCGGCAATAATCTGGCCCATAATTGAGTATAACTTCCCATACACCATGTGCCATACAGAGCACCTGCAGCAATTGGCGAGACCTCAGAGGTTTCTAACAAAGAAGATTAAGAGACTTCAACATGTGCCAGACTGACTAAAGTCCCTGTAACTATACTTTGTGATGTACAGACTTTTTAGGGTAGACTTATGCATGGCCTACAGAGCAGTCTCAGACCCAAACCTAATAAACTTGTTGCATACCCGTAAATCAAACAGGACTAGAGCTACCTATTCCAGGGACCTAAATATGGGCTGCAACCTAAATAGGACATGGTGGAGGGACAGATTTGTCTCCCAGCATCTCCTGCCTCTTTGAAATAGGCTACAAAATCATGTGAAACAGAATACCTCTATGACACTGTTTCGAGCAGAATCTGGATGAGTGGATGGGGCACCATAAGTTCTTATCAGGGATAGCATTCATGACCCTCCTGTACATAGGCAATCATTACTAAATGCAACCCTGGATATTAACTAGTGTATCTATGGTATTACATTGGGAATAAACAGCTAGGTTTGAAATTACCTCCAGTTCAATAGCTTAGTAAACTCTTATGATCCAAAGATCCTATGACTGAAGCAACCAGACAGAAATAAGGAAGGAATGTGTTCTGCAGAAGTTTGAGGAAGGGAGCAAGTTTTTTTCTTTATTCCATTTATTTTTTATCTTTTTCTTATCACAAGCACATACAAATGTATTTTTATTCTATTTAAGTGTGTGTGTGTGTGTGTGTGTGTGTGTGTGTGTGTGTGTGTGTGTGTGTGCGTGCGTGTGTATGCGTGTGTGTGTGTGTGTGTGTGTGTGTGTGTGTGTGTGTGTGTGTGTGTGTGTGTGTGCGTGTGTGTGTCTCTGTGTGTGTGCGAGCATGCATATGAGAGACCTAAGACTCATACTGTGTACATCATATGGGTGCACAGACGTTCTCTCAACTTTCCCTGATTTTTTTTTACCTCCTGTTTTGGAGTGTTTCTTGTAAAGTGATTCATGTTTGCTTCTGGTAAATAACTGAAGATCACAGTCACTAAATGGCAGGCATTCAAGTTTCAGATTTAATAATCCTCAGGAAAAGCATGCTAATGCAAAGCCTGCTTCTAACTATATAAGAGCAGTCTTTGTCCCTGCATTTGGTCCATTTTTCACCATTATTTTTAGCTTTTGATTCTTCAGCTTAGAGGTTGAGGAGAATGTGAATTGCATTAGGCTGCACACTGTATTCTGGCAGCAGTGACAACATTGGGCCGCACACTGTAGTCTGGCAGCAGTGAGCTGTATTGGGCTGCACACTGTATTCTGGCAGCAGTGAGCTGCATTGGGCCACACACTGTATTCTGGCAGCAGTGAGCTGCATTGGGCCGCACACTGTATTCTGGTAGCAGTGAGCTACATTGGGCCACACACTGTATTCTGGCAGCAGTGAGATGCATTGGGTCGCACACTGTATTCTGGCAGCAGTGAGCTGCATTGGGCCACACACTGTATTCTGGCAGCAGTGAGCTGCATTGGGCCACACACTGTATTCTGGCAGCAGTGAGTGGCTCAATGCAGCTCACTGCTGCATTGGGCCGCACACTGTATTCTGGCAGGAGTGAGCTGGATTGGGCCACGCCCTGTATTCTGGCAGCAGTGAGCTGCATTGGGCTGCACATTGTATTCTGGCAGCAGTGAGCTGCAGCAATACATTCATGTATTGCAGTTATTTAAGTATTTATACATTCATTTGATTACAATCAAACATCTGAAGTCTACATTCACAGTCATACAACCACCTCTTCTTCTTTAGTGTGTGTGTGTGTGTGTGTGTGTGTGTGTGTGTGTGTGTGTGTGTGTGTGTGTGTGTGTGTGTGTGTGTGTGTGTGTGCATGCATACATTTATGTGTACATGTATGTATGTATGTATGTATGCATGTGTGGATACATATGTGGGGGGGGGGATGCTCTCAGTTTTCTCTAATTTTGTACAATGTCCCTGAATTTTTCTTTTTGACATAGGCAATCATATATTTATATAAATGAAAACAAACCATACTGATGTAAGTTTAGTTGCAAACAATATACATCACAAACCATACTGATAATTTTAGTTGCAAACATTATACATCGCTCATACTCTATCTAGTCCTTGTCAAACATTATATACCTCATTCAAATTCTGCCTTCTTTTATACCTCATCCCTCCCCTGTATGTATTCTTCCTACAATTCCTATTTTTCTATGTAATTTGCTCCTACCCTTTTTAAAGTTCCCAATTCTAGTTGTTTTATCTCTGTTACTATATTCACTGATTCTAGTAAAGTTGGTTTAGACTTTGATTTCCATTTTATAGTAATTGTTTTTTTGGCAGTCACCATAATTACACTCACCAAGGCTTACTATGTCTAAACAATTCCAATTCGGTATCAGAGCTGATAAAAAATAATTTCTTTAGTTACACCAATTTGCTCACCCAGTATCTCTGACAGAGCAGTCTACAGGGAATCTTTAAAGTCTGCCAACTCATTACCATCCCTGAAAATATATTCCCAGTTACCTCTTTCTTCCGCAATTCACCTCCAACATTTGCTGTCTACCCGAGGAAGAATTCTTTGGAGTCTACTTGGGGTATAAAAATACCTACGTAAACACTTCCAAGCAAAGATCCTAAATCTTCTAGATTTTGTTGCATATTTGGGAGACATTGATATACCCCCCATTGTTTATTTGTGAGTCCCTCTTCCCAATCCTTTCTAACCTCCTCTGATTGATTATTATAGTTATCATGCAATAGTTCACACGCTCTACTAATTGTCCCTTTTTAACAGCAGCTTCTGTTCTAGATTCTACTAAAATCTCTACAAGTGCTGCTCTTTCACTTATTATCACCCCATTTCTCTCTTTGCCTATACTCTGATATCAGTCCTTGATAGGGAAGGGAATCTCTAAATATCCCTGAATTTTTGTCTCATATTTTCCTCTGTAGCTCAGGCTATATGTTTTTTTCTGGCAAGTCAATAAATAATGATGGACATTTGAGTTTCAGACTTAAAAGCCTTTAGGAAAAGTATTCTAATGCAATGCCTGCTATTCTTGTGTTTTTTTAATATACAAGGACAATATCTGTCAGTGATCATGGTCCTTTATCCACCAGTATATTTTAGTTCTCTTCCTGATTCTTTATTTAACAGGTAGGGAGGTATGCTGAGGGGACTGCACACTATATAATGGAAGCAGTGAGCTGAGAAGATACACACCTGTGTAACAGTAGTTGTTCACTTATGTGATTACAGCCATATATCTAAGGTATATGGTCACAGTACAAGTGACTGTAATTGGTCACATCTGTGTGTGTGTGTATGTGTGTGTGTGTGTGTGTGTGTGTGTGTGTGTGTGTGTGTGTGTGTGTGTGTATGTGTGTGTGTGTGTGTGTGTGCTTGTCTGTGTGTGTATGTGTGCATGTAGGAGGTAAAATAAATGACTGTGGACAATTATTATTTTTATGTTTTTACAATCTGATATGTGATGTGTGTATTGTCAATACATTTGGCTTCAATTACTATACAGAAATAAGCAATTCCTCTCCAAAACAGCCAATAATTTAGTTGCAAATAGCCACCTTATCTCCACCCTACTCTACACCTCTCCAATATTTACCAACCTAAGGCAAAGTGAGTTAGGTAAACTCGAAGCTTGCTGCAACAAAATAATAAGGTTTGCCACTGGTGCAAACTACCGTAGCCACCACTGCACCTCACTTACTGAACTAGGCTGGCTAGAACTCCCTCACCTCCTTCAATGGTACCTACTCTCACTCGCCCACAAACTACTAAATCATCCTCTAAAAGTCCCCTCCCTCGAAATTATACTCCAACCCTATCATACCACCAGACCACTACGCTCCAGCAACAAAAATCAATTACAGGTAACTAAAACCAGGAACTCTGCTGGAGAAGGTCTCTTCTCCTACTCCATAGCAAAATTATGGAATACCCTTCCTCACACTATAACTTCTGTGTCATCACGCACTAACTTTAAAGCTGCTCTAAAATTTCATCTAAAAGAGCACTGGACATGCCCCTGTAACAAACCTCTCTAACATCTCTACCCCCATCCTCTCTAATCCCTTTCTTAAACCCCTCTAACTACCTTGGATTGCAGCCAAATACATTGTTTGTAAACCTATATCTCAGCTGTAATCTTAGCCACTGTTATTCAAGGGTAATAGCTGCTAGCTCAGCTATTAAAATACTTGCTAGTATTTATGGCACCAATGATATAAGTGTTGTACCATTTAACTAAATAATTTCATTTTGAACTATAACTGTTTACTACTATTGTTAAACAAAACCTACCTATACTTCTTGTAACTTGTAATTAATTGTTGTTTTTATTGTGGAGCTTTTCTCCCCGGGCCTTCGCTGAAAAAGGACCTGTGTCCAGTTGGATTTTCCCGGTCAACAAACGTAAATAAATAAATAATAATAAATAAATTACTGAGTACAGGAGCTGTCTGTGTCTGAAACGACTGACACTGTTGTTATTTGCTCAAGTTAATAAGTTATTATTCTGACTTTACAAAACAAATGTGCATTTTTGTGAAGCCAGGTGAAATGAAGTACTATTATGTTTTTTAACAAAATCAGATATCTGAGGTGTGCATAGTGAATAAAGCAGCTGTAACTGATGGGTTTAGAGTCTGTCTCTGATGAGTGTGTGTGTGTGGGGGCAGGGTTGTAGTGTAGCTAAAAGTAACAAGTTGGACATAATTTGTTCACCTTCCATCAAAGACAAACACTATAATAAGTGGATATGTGTGCAGTTATGGGCAGGATTTGTGTGACGGGAGCGGATTACTGGTACAATTAGACAGTAAGTAGCATTGTCATATCACAGCTGTTGGTTCTTTGCTTGAGTGCTTGGCTGTGATTCTTTCTGTATGGAACCTGAGTGTGCTCTCTGTCTCTGTGTAAGCTTTATCATGGGGCTCTGGTTTCCTCCTCCAGACCTTCAGATGTACACTTTACACCTGTGACCAATTGTGCTCTTACTTTCATCCCAGTCTAACACCAGCAGGGTACACATAAGGTAACTATCCTTGTTTTGGAGGGATGAGAAGGCACGTGTGGGTCCCAGGTATGATTTATATATATCCTTGTAAGTATTTACCTTCTCAGTTTATTTGAAACAATAATTATTTTTTCTTTGAGTATTAAGCATTAGTCATGACTTATTTCCTTCCTCACTAACTCATAATTTTGTGTTTGGCTCATCATTGGATCAAAGGGTTGTAAAAAGAAAAGAAAAGAAAAAAGCTTTAAGATGCATCTCAGAGCATCTAGATGTTAGAACCCCATGATGTCTGGGGTTCTAGTGATCCCCAGACCCTAGGCTTAATTCAGTTACTTCTTCCACACGTATTACAATGGAGTCTTCACCAGTCAGGGTGTGTTTAAAATGATGGAGAAAAAAGCTAAAATGTAAAAAAAAGGTGTGGAAAAAATAGAAATAGTCTTTCTGGATGGTGTGAGACCAGATGGGGGAAAAACAGAGGAATAACACTTTGAGAGTATTTTTTAAGCATTTTTATTGCTTTTTTCGACCTTTTGTGCATTTCGACCACTGTTTCTGCATATATTATTGTGTTATTACCTGTTTTCTCTGTTTTTCTGAGCTTAATTTGTTGACTGCACTTTTTAGCTAAAGTTTTGCCTATAAGTTAACCTACAAGCTAATACACTCAAGTGTACTAGCCTTTGATAGCATTTAGTCGAATAACAAAGCATTTACTGTATTTTCTGTCTGTGTGTGTAAAAAAAAAAACTAAAAAAACAAAAAAATACTTCTGCTTTCCTAACTTTCCTAGCAAGTTGTTCCAGTGATCAGATTTTGCTGATCCCTGGGCTTTGTATTTGGTTCCTGTGTTCCTCCATTTTCTTGTGTGGCCAGAGGGAAGTTTCTTTACTCACCAGTGAGAGTGGGGAGTACTGAGCTGCCTGTTTGTCCTCAGAGGAGTGGTTAGAGACAGTAACTGGTAATTCATTGGCCATTTTGGGTCATTTCCTGTTTTTTCCAGCCCCCTGCTATAAAGCACGCTTTAGCGCGATTTAGCGCGGAGTTGCCACAGGAGCACACAAGAGCAGCAGCGGTTAATCAAGGTTAAACTGTTCGGGCTACCTAAAGTCCACTCTTCAAATTTTCCCTTAAAACAGCCTTCCTTGAACTGTACTGCTGATCTAACCAGCGTATTCCATATCTAAAAAACTCAACTCTACTTGATTCCTAAATAGAATATTCTCTATCTGTAAAGCCTAGCACTTGCTCCTAAAGTACTTTTTTACTTGATATAGTGCTTTTATTATACATAGTACCCCACCAGCCAAAAACCCCTTTCGACAACCCACATCCCCCGGAGTCTTTTAAAGTCCTTGTCTATTACTTCTAGCATGTCGAGGGATCAGTTGCTAGTGTCCTCTCCTGCTCAGCTGGTGAATCTGGGAATATTGAGGCTATGTTACAATTGTCTCATGTACACGGACAACCCTCTCCTCCTCCCACAAAACACAAATACATGCGAGAGATGCAACTATATAGCCAAACTGGAGGCTGAGCTCTCTCAACATAGGACTGGTAAGACCAGACAGGAGGAGAAGGTAACCACACACACCACAAACCCAGTCTCACATAGTACTATTACAACTTCAAATCATACACATAAATACACAAAGACATATTCGGAGGCTCTGATCAAAAATCTACCAAAACAGCAGAGGCCACCAAAGCAGACACCCAAACAACTGCCACCTCAGGACACAACACATGCAACACATAGCCCACATAGTCAGTGTGCCAAACAGTCACAGCCCTTAAGGCCAAACACAATGCCAGACACACTCGTCATTGGTGACTCCATAGTCAGACACACTGACGTCCCGCTCACCAGATTGAACAAGGAAAAGGTCACAGTAAGCTGCCTGTCAGGCGCTAGAATCCGTCACATAACGCAAGCACTCAGGTCTCTCAACAGCAGGTACAAGTACGGCTCTGTCATTGTCCATGCTGGTGTGAACGACCTGAGACGTACCTCCTTGGACTACATGAAAAGAGACATAGAGGAGCTCTCTGATTATGTAGCCCAGGCAGGTATGACCATGACCTTGAGCAGTATCCCACCTTCACCAAGAATGATGCCACAATACAGAGATAAGATGATCAGCTTTAATAATTGGCTTAAACTCTGGTGTCATTCAAAGGGGATCCAATGTCTGTCTGCCTGGGATGACATGCTGGACAAGCCACGCTGCTTCGCAAGGGACGGCTTGCACCTGTCACCCCTGGGCTTCCGGATATTGTCAAAGGCTCTTGCCACCCCCATAGTGCCTTTTTTAGGCAAGGCTCAAATTCTAAACCTACCACCCTAGAACACAAAAAAGGAAAAAAAACTAAGGGTAATGCTGCTCAATGCCAGAAGCCTCAACCTCAAAATGCACGCACTCGAGGCCCTTCTCAGTATGGAGAACATCGATGTCTGTGCTGTGACTGAAACCTGGTTCAAGGCTCCTGAGAGCACCCCAGCACTATCAGGTTTTACCTCATATCATGCGTTCCGGCCCCAAAATCCAGACAACACCAAGAAAGGAGGGGGGTGTCTATATTCATCAAGAACACCCACACCTCAAGGTTGGTGGCAACGCACGATGCATCGGAGACCATCCAGGTGCAATTAACCATAGGCAAGACTGTTCTACAATTTGTAGCATGTTACAGGCCACCCTCTCAATCTCAGGAACCTCACATAGCTTTCCTGAAAACACTGGAGGGGATAAATGTATCTCCAAACACCATCATACTAGGTGATTTCAACTACCCGAATATAGACTGGGATCACTACTCAAGCCCCAACACTCTAGCCCAAAGGTTCCTAGAGTTCATAAACTCTAATGCCATGGAACAACTAGTCACCATCCCCACAAGAGGAGATAACATACTAGATCTCATCATCACGAACATGGGGTCAAAATGTTCAACACCGGAGGTATACCCTTCACTGGTGAGATCAGACCATAAACTAATCTCACTGGAAGTCCACATCCCACCCCCACCTGAGATAAAAAAGACCACAGTGAAGAACTTCTCAAAAGCCGACTTCACACTTCTAAAGGCTAGTGTGGTCTCTTTTAAGGCCCCCGAGACTGCGGAAACCATTACTCAAGCCACTGAATCACTTACAAATGCCTTCTACCAGCACCTACAAGACTGCATGGATCAGGCAATCCCAAACAAAACAAAGACTCTTTGTACCAAAGGCAAGCGTCCAGTTTGGTGGACCCCAGCCATAAACAAGCTCTACAACAAAAGGAGGAAGCTACTACAAGATAGAGCAAAATCCTTAAAAGGGAAAACACCCTTGATCATTATAAGTAAAAAACTAAGATCTCTCATAAAATCATCCAAGGCAAATTTTGAGAGAAGAGTCGCTAAGGACTCAAAGGACAATCATAAGGCCTTCTTTAGCTATGTTAGAAACCAGGGAGGAAACTCCCAGATATGCTCAGAATTAGTTCAAAATGATGTAAAAATTACTGAACCTACAGACATTGTCAACATACTGGCTGACAGGTTCAGTGCAAACTCCCCCCCCCAAAAGGTGAGATATCTATACCAGGGAATTATAGCCCCCCAAACATCTCTAACGCTCAGGTGAGAACTGCTCTCTCCAAGGCAAAAAACACAGCATCCATAGGACCAGATGGTGTCCCCGGATGTGTGCTCCATGAACTCAATGAGGAATTAAACCCGCAGTTAGGGCAGCTGTTTAATCTTAGCCTCACCTCAGGATACATGCCTAAGGAGTGGCGTACGTCAACTGTGGTCCCACTTCACAAAGGCGGTGCCTCCACCGACCCGGGAAATTACTGCCCCATCAGTTTGACAAGCTTGATCTGCAAAGCCATGGAGAGGATCATAATGGAACTCATAAATAAAGACATAGGAGACTTGCAGACTTTGGATCCGACCCAGTTTGGCTTTGTCAAGGGCAGATCATGCCTTTTAAACCTGGTTGACTTTTTCGAAACAGTCACCAAGGCCATTGATGAGGGAAAGGCAGTCCACACAGCCTACCTCGACCCAGCAAAGGCTTTTGACATAATACCCCACTCAGGTATCATTGAAAAACTCATCAGCTTAAATGTAAACCTATACGTCACAAGATGGGTTGCAAATTGGCTAAGTGACAGAACCCACAGGGTCAGAGTTGCTGGCGCCATGTCAGACTCAAAGCCTGTCACAAGTGGTGTCCCACAGGGCTCAGTCCTGGGCCCTCTCCTGTTCGGCATCTACTTTTCAGAAGTACAAGCAAACACAGGAGGATTATGGCTGACAAAATTTGCAGATGACTGCAAACTGGGCGCCATAGCTGAGAACACATCTGACACAGATATCCTTCAAAAGGGTCTTATAGAAATGGAAAACTGGTGCCAGAGCCATGGCCTAAAGTTAAACACCAAAAAATGCATAGTCATACCCTTCGGGAAAAACAAGGTTACCCCTAGCTACCATATAGGCGGCAACCCACTAAGCACAGAAGAGGTTATCAGGGACCTGGGTACCCAGGTTGACAGTAACCTTTCATTTGACACTCACGTCGCCAAAGTATTTAGGAAGACCTTCTACATTGCCCACCTGATCATGAAGGGATTCACATCTAGATCAAGGGAAGTCATCGTCCCCCTGTACTCATCACTCATCAGACCAATGATTGAGTACAATGCCCCATTCGGAATGTATCTGACACGACACCTGCAGTAGTTGGAAAGGCCCCAAAATTTCCTCACCAAAAGGATAAAGGGTCTCAAAAATATGTCCTATGCTGCCCGACTGAAGGAACTTCAGCTCTACTCAGTCGCTTACCGTCTGCTCAGAGGTGACCTGTGCCTGACATACAAAGCCATGTCCAACCCAGAATTGATGAACATGCTTCACCTCAAAAAATCTAGATCCCTCAGAACTACAAGGGCGGGAGACCTAAACCTTGACACGGTTATTAATAGGATGTGCTAGAGGGACAGATTCATCACCCAGAGACTCCCTATGCTGTGGAACAAAATCCCGGTACATGTGAGGCAGAGCACCTCGCTGGCTTTGTTCAAGAGAAATCTTGACCAATGGATGGGAGATCGCAGATATACCCCAGGGATTATCTCAGTGTCACTGCTTGACAGAGGCACAGCAAAATAATGGGCATAGTATCCTCCAAACTAAAGGGGTGGCGAAAGCCACAAAACTCTGGGCTAGGCTTATAAATGCCCTTAGGCAGATAGCCTAGTATGAACCTATGAACCTATGAGAGTGCAACTGGGACCAGTACAAAATAGGGAAGGCCCATACAGACTTTGTCTATGGCTTCATTTCACCTAACAGTACTCTTTTTTGATTGCAATCACAGGTCTGAGATGTATATAGTCAATAATGTGGCTATATTGACTGATTACTGAGGTAGCTTGTAGAGGAAATTAACTGACCTCATCTGTTGTTTCATCACTGATAACAGTCATTGACCTATCATAACAGAACTTTAAGCCATTCCCAATTACCCCCCCCCCCCCTTGAGTTGCTTTCTGTGCAACTCCCTTGCTTTGAAGTCACCAGCTACCACTGCCAATTAGTAGAGTTGCAATGAATTTATTGGCAAGGCAGTCTTCCTATGTGGCTGAGTATATTGCCACAGCCCTAAATAGCATTCTGCTCAGTTATCACAATGGGTGTTCTTCTGAACAACCTTTAAGACTCTTAGCTAAGGTGTTTGTTCCTTTTTATATGGAAATAAAAGTTATGCTTAAATGAAGCTCCTTTGACATTTACATTTTTTTCAGTTATCCTGTCTAGCAATTAGAAGTCAGAAGGTGAGTCTGCTATTTTTCAAGGTTGGATATTCTTCAAAAACAACTTTTTGAGAAAGTTCAGTCACTATCTCTGCTTCAAGGAGTTTATTATAATCAGGGTGAGTAAAATTACCTATAAGTACAAAATGTTTCAGTTGATTAAAATTGCTGCTATGGTCCGCCTTACCCATATGGGGCCTAATCTTTTTCTAAGGTCTATCAGAAGACAGGCTATATCTTTTCTAAGGTGTTTCCAAAGACAGGCTATGTTAGCAAATCTGGATGCAACATAAATCAGAAGCACACTGTCACAGGATAAAGCAGTCTTCCAAACGTATTGAGCTCTTTTTTTTTTTCTTTACGAACATCATCAGAATAACATCAGCAGGAAATTGCTCCTTTAAATAAACAGACATGATGCATAATTGGCTGCTACTTCAGCATGCGACCCTTTGCTTTTAAAGCAGACAAAATGCATGTGTGCTCATTAATACCAGGGAATATATCAGCCCTTAAATTTATCTGACATTTCATCTCACTTAAAATTGATTCATTTTGCCAGTCTCCCTTCCTGGATATTATTTAAGCTGCTCACGAATAAGAATAAAATGTTTTTGAAACATTTAAAGATTACACTGTAGTCTGATTTCCATGAGCCTGTGACACCCAAACAACTACCACCTCAGAACACAACACCTGCAAGACATAGACCACACAGTCAGAGTGTCAAGCAGTCACAGCCCTTAAGGCCAAACACAATGCCAGACACACTAGTCATTGGTGACTCCATAGTCAGACACACTGACGTCCCGCTCACCAGACTGAGTAAGGAGAAGGTCACAGTAAGCTGTCTGTCGGGTGCTAGAATCCGCCACATAACGCATGCACTCAGGTCTCTCAACAGCAGGTACAAGTACGACTCAATCATTGTCCACGACCTGAGATGTACCTCCTTGGACTACATGAAAAGAGACATAGAGGAGCTCTCTGATTATGTAGCCCAAGCAGGTATGACCCTGACCTTGAGCAGTATCCTACCTTCACCAAGAATGATGCCACAATACAGAGATAAGATGATCAGCTTTAACAATTGGCTTAAACTCTGGTGTCATTCAAAGGGGATCCAATTTCTGTCTGCCTGGGATGACATGCTGGACAAGCCACGCTGCTTCGCAAGGGACGGCTTGCACTTGTCACCCCTGGGATTCCGGATTTTGGCAAAGGCTCTTGCCACCCCCATAGTGCCTTTTTTAGGCAAGGCTCAAATTCTAAACCTACCACCCTAGAACAAAACAAAGAAAAAAAGCTAAGGGTAATGCTGCTCAATGCCAGAAGTCTCAACCTCAAGATGCACGCACTCGAGGCCCTTCTCAGTATGGAGAACATCGATGTCTGTGCTGTGACAGAAACCTGGTTCAAGGCTCCTGAGAGCACCCCAGCACTATCAGGTTTTACCTCATATCATGCGTTCCGGCCCCAAAACCTGGACAATACCAAGAAAGGAGGAGGGGTATCCATATTCATCAAGGACACCCACACCTCAAGATTGGTGGCATTGCACGATGCATTGGAAACGATCCAGGTGCAATTAACCATAGGCAAGACTGCTCTGCAATTTGTAGCATGTTACAGGCCACCCTCGCAAACTCAGGAACCTCATATGGCCTTCCTGTAAACACTGGAGGGGATAAATGTATCTCCGAACACCATCATACTAGGTGACTTCAACTACCCTAATATAGACTGGGAACACTACTCAAGCCCAAACACTCTAGCCCAAAAGTTCCTGGAATTCATAAACTCAAATGCCATGGAACAACTAGTCACCATCCCCACAAGAGGAGAAAACATACTTGATCTCATCATCACGAACATGGGAGCACAATGTTCAACGCCGGAAGTATACCCCTCACTGGTGAGATCTGATCACAAACTAATCTCGCTGGAGGTCCTCATCCCGCCCCCACCCCAAATGAAAAAGACCACAGTAAAGAACATCTCGAAAGCCGACTTCACACTTCTTATAACTAGTGTGGTCTCCTTTAAGGCCCCTGAGGCGGCGGTTAACATTACTCAAACCGCTGAATCACTTACAAATGCCTTCTACCAGCACCTGCAGGGCTGCATGGATCAGGCAATCCCAAGCAAAACAAAGACTCTTTGTACCAAAGGCAAGCGTCCAGTCTGGTGGACCCCAGCCATAAACAAACTCTACAACAAAAGGAGAAAGCAACTACAAGATAGAGCAAAATCCTTAAAAGGTAAGACACCGCTGATCACTATAAGTAAAAAGCTAAGAGCTCTCATAAAATCATCCAAAGCTAATTTTGAGAAAAAATAGCTAAGGACTCTAAAGACAACCATAAGGCATTCTTTAGCTATGTCAGAAACCTAGGAGGAAACTCCCAGATATGCTCAGAATTAGTTCAAAATGATGTGAAGATTACTGATCCTACAGACATTGCCAACATACTGGCTGAAAGGTTCAGTGCAAACTTCTTCCCTCCCCTAAAGGAGAGATATCTATACCAAATGATTGTAGCCCCCCAAACATCTCTAACGCCCAGGTGAGAATTGCTCTCTCCAAGGCAAAGAACACAGCATCCATGGGACCTGATGGTGTCCCCAGCTGTGTGCTCCATGAACTCAACGAGGAATTAAACACACAGTTAGGACAGCTGTTTAATCTTAGTCTCACCTCTGGATATGTACCCAGGGAGTGGCGCACAGCGACTGTGGTCCCACTCCACAAAGGCGGTGCCTCCACCGACCCTGGAAATTACCGCCCCATTAGCTTGACAAGCCTTATCTGCAAAGCCATGGAGAGGATCATAATGGATCTCATAAATAAAGACATAGGGAACTTGCAGACTTTGGATCCAACCCAGTTTGGCTTTGTCAAAGGCAGATCATGCCTTCTAAACTTGGTTGACTTTTTCGAAACAGTCACCAAGGCCATTGACGAGGGAAAGGCAGTCCATACAGCCTACCTAGACCTGGCGAAGGCTTTTGATACAATACCTCACTCGGGTATCATTGAAAAACTCATCAACTTAAATGTAAACCCATACATTACAAGATGGGTTGCAAACTGGCTTTGTGACAAAACCCACAGGGTCAGAGTTGCTGGCGCCATGTCAGACTCAAAGCCTGTCACAAGTGGTGTCCCACAGGGCTCAGTCCTGGGCCCACTCTTGTTTGGCATCTACTTTTCTGAAGTACAAGCAAACACAGGAGGGTTATGGCTGACAAAGTTTGCAGATGACTGCAAACTGGGCGCCGTAGTTGAAAACACATCCGACACAGATATCCTTCAGAAGGGTCTCACAGAAACAGATAACTGGTGCCAGAGCCATGGCCTAAAGTTAAATGCCAAGAAATGCATAGTCATACCCTTCGGGAAAAATAAGGTTACCCCTAGCTACCATATAGTTGGCAATCCCCTGAACACAGAAGAAGTTATTAGGGACCTGGGAACCCAGGTTGACAGTAGCCTTTCATTCGACACTCATATTGCTAAAGTAGTTAGGAAGACCTTCTACATTGCCCACCTTATCATGAAGGGATTCACATCTAGATCAAGGGAAGTCATAGTCTCCCTATACTCATCACTCATCAGACCAATGATCGAGTACAATGCCCCATTCGGAATGTATCTGACCCGACACTTGCAGCAGCTGGAGAGGCCACAAAAGTTCCTCACCAAAAGGATAAAGGGTCTCAAAAATCTGTCTTATGCTGTCCGACTGAAAGAACTCCAGTTATATTCAGTTGCTTACCGCTTGCTCAGAGGTGACCTATGCCTGACATACAAGGCCATGTCAAACCCAGATTTGATGAACATGCTTCATCTCAAAAAATCTAGATCCCTCAGAGCCACAAGGGCGGGTGACTTAAACCTCGACACGGTTATTAATAGGACGTGCTGGAGGGATAGATTCATCACCCAAAGACCCCTATGCTGTGGAACAAAATCCCGGTTTATGTGAGGCAGAGCACCTCGCTGGCCTTGTTCAAGAGGAATCTTGACCAATGGATGGGAGATCGCAGATACACCCCAGGGGTTACCTCAGTGTCACTGCTCGACAGAGGCACAGCAAAATAATGGGCATAGTTTCTCCAAACTAAAGGGGTGGCGTAAGCCACAAAACTATGGGCTAGGCTTATAAATGCCCTCGGGCAGATAGCCTAGTATGAACCTATGAACCTATGAACCTATGAACTAATTCTGATGACATCAATCTGTCTTCTGAAGCTTCTTGCTCACAAAAATTCCTGCAGCATTTCTTGATTGTCCTCCTCCAGAGTGATAGACTACGGATACCAAGACAAGTGGCTTTGCTGCACTTCCTTTCCATCTTGTCTCCAGGATACATAGGATGTCCAACCTCCTCTTTACTCTCATGTTTTCCATTTCTAAGCACCATTCTTGTCAGTGAACCTACACTGAGTGTAGCAATCCTTAATTTATGTTTGGCAGGATGACTGGTTTTATATCCATCTCAACAAAGCTATCCTAGGTAACCCAAGCTGGACACCTGGACACTGAACAATCAGTAGCTTATTGACCCAGGGCTGCTAGGCTTTATGACAGGCACATACTGGCCAGTATGGGCACAATACACTGTTCCCACCATTAACATGGGTCCCTGGCATAGAGCAGATTAGGCCAGGTCCTCAACCTACTTAACACAGGTAAATACCCATGCCCATTTGGCATCATTGGGCAACACAACTGAATCACCTAGAGTCATTGAGTGGTTAACCCTGATGTGGCATGCAGTTTGTGATCCATGTTCTCCTATCCTGAGAATACTGTGCACCACAGTTGATGCCCAAAGAGGTTGGTCTTTATAACTCTTACTCCTATAGGGCACCATCTGGAATCTATGCTGCTGCCCACAACTCCATTCTTTGATCACTTTGAGGTGGAAACACTCATCATGATTTTGGGAGGTGGGAGGAATCCCAGGGAGACAGTGGGAGAACATGCAAACTTCTTACAGTCATTGACAAACAAGTACAACAGTCCAGTCCAGGAATAAACTAATTTAATACATTCTAGCACCTCGGCATATACTGCCTTCAATGGAATAAAAAAACAAATATAAATAATCTGTTATTACAATTAAACAATTAATTATTCAATCAAATTAAAACTTTTAAATTTCAGGACATATTCATGCCATCAGGATTTAAAGCGCCAAACTTTAAAATAAGTAAGTTTCCTTGTATAGATGCTTACTTTTAACATCATAATAATTACTTTTCTCTATATGCTCTAAAACAGTGCCCTGTAAACCTTCAGGAGTCCCATTATGGTATTTTAAAAAATGTTGTGCAACTGGGTTTTCATATTTACAATTTTTTATATCTCTAACATGTTCTTGTAAACGAGACTTAAAGGCCCGTTTCTTTCCCCTATATAAAACTTGTTGCATGGGCACTTTAATGCATATATAGCATGTCCTTACAGTCATTGGCTTGAGGTCAGGAACAAACCTTGCTCCTCATACATGGGAGGTCAAGACCTTAATCATTATGCCAAGTAGTGTAACCATGTGCATTAATGGAAACACTTTACATGACGCACCCACAATAAATGGGCAGCAACTGCATTTATTTCTGGTGCCATGCCTGCACTCTGTGAAGTTCAGTTTCTAACAAGTGTTTAATATTGGAGGGTGTTCTGTATACAACTTTAGGATCAGGTCCTAGCTTAACAAACTCATACACATCGTTAAATAACACTTCCCAGATTTTTTCCATAATACCCCTGATCCCATGGGAGTCAATGGAATGATATAAAATCATTGAATGAGAAATAAATCTTGCTTGGACTCTTAACCCATCCTGATATGGATTTTCTTAAAATGGGTACATATTTACCATCCCAATTAGCCCGTACAAATGCAAAAATCTCATTAATAACCTTAACTGGGTAACTTCTAGAGATAAACATATTAGTAAAAATAAATGTAAAATAAATATTGGCTGCTTAAAAAATGCTTCCCCTGTATTCCTCGGTAAATGTAAACAGTTAAAGATGGGGAGGCAGTTAGGCAGAATATCCACAACGAAAATTTTATATCGAAGCTGAAGTAGCACTAAAACGCTACTACATACCACACTTTATATCCAGAGATATTCAAATCACCAACAAAGTTCCTTTGATCCTTACGATAACCAGTAAATCCACTCGAGAGTTATAAGTTTATCGAGGATAAGTAAAACAAACAGAGCAACAATCCGGCAGTTTTTACTTCACCATCTGATTCCATAAACATGCAGATCGACTATCTTGATCGTTGATCAAAGTTCAAAGGAACTTTGTTGGTGAATTGAATATCTCTGGATATAAAGTGTGGTATGTAGTAGCGTTTTAGTGCTATTTCAGCTTTGATATAAAATTTTCGTTGTGGATATTCTGCCTAACTGCCTCCCCATTTTTAACTGTTTATATTAGTAAAAATATTGGACAAGACAAAACATTCTTATCATCAGTAATAAGTTTGAACAGCCTTATAAACTGTCATTTAACAATGCTCCTCTTTTGTCCATAAGCATGTGCACTATTAAATTGAACATAACTATTGCAAAAAAGTGGATTTATGTTCAGCTTTGAGTCAAAACAACTTGTTTCCACATTAATTAAGTTCCATAAAATCAGAGTTAAAAGTAAACTCTTAAAAATTCAGTACTATGAAACAGAACTCATTGAGTAACTGTGTAACAACCTTCAAAGTGAAAAAGATGTCATCCAAAAATCTGGAATAACATCTTAAGTGGATATTGTATATGCTGCCAGTTAATATATCTTTGATCCGAATGGCAGACAGCAATGTAAGCAAAAATGGGTGCATAACCTCTTCTATAGCAACTTCAGTCATCTGTTTAAAGTGTTCATCCTCAAAGATGAAACAATTGTAGGACAAGAACAGATCCATATATAAACAAAGATTATTCAATGATGTACAGTTCAGATGTGTATCAGCACCTAGATACCCCCTAAAGCCCCCATCATGAGTTATAACACTAAAAAGATCTTTTATGTCATCCATACCCACTGGGTCACACTCCACTCCCCTAATCCTTTCAAAAAAGTCCCAAGAGTCTTCTAAGACTCTGCAAAGTAAGATGCCAATTTCTTGCACTTATAAGGATCATAGGGTCTACTTCAACCCACCAAGTGCACACTTCTACGAAACTTAAATAAGTGATCTGAGTTCTGCAAAAGTGCATTTCAAAGAAAATACATTTCTGCTAAATTCAGTACACTGAGTAGTTGTCATAGATTTGTGGTACAGTGAGGATAAGGGAATACTAGCTGCAACAAAAAAGAATGCAGAAGGAAAACCTCTTTCCATTTCCAATTCTTGAAACAAAATCCTACCACAGTCTTCTTCTTCTTTTGGCTGCTCCCGTTAGGGGCCGCCACAGCAGATCAACTGTTTCCATTTCTTCCTGTCCTCTGCATCTTGCTCTGTCACACCAACCACCTGCATGTCCTCTCTCACCACATCCATAAACCTTACCTTAGGCCTTCCTCTTTTCCGGTTACCTGGCAGCTTCATCCTTAGCATCTTTTTCCCAATATACTCTGCATCCCTCCTCAGCACATGTCCAATCAGACCTAATTTGTCTGAGTATCTGTGGGGTTGCACAAAGGATTGTTCTAAGGTTCGGTGTGATGTTGGGGTTAAAGGCCAGGCAGAGTTAGGATTAGAATTAGTATGCATTAATAAGGATAAGACGGAGGAGGGGTTTGCCCCCGTCTGCCACATTTCTAATGTATGCTGACCCTAAGCCTAATCCTTTCCTTGTCCTTAACTCCAATACAACACCATACAATAAACAAATGCTTTCCATAGCACTGTCAGTACAGAAGACACCCAGATACACAACTCATAGAGCACAACATGCTCGCAGAGCTAAATGCATCCCCTTACTTATATTTTACTATAAGCCTGATTTGGAAACACTGTCCCACACTCTCAACCCATCTCAAACACCAACAAATACATACTACCCTAAATCTATTCCCTTATCTAGCTCATACACTAGTCCTAACCTGCAAACACACACAGACACACAGACACTCGCACATGCGCACATGCACATATGCACACACGCACGCACATGCTCTCTCACACACACACACACACACACACACACACACACACACACACACACACACACACACACACACACACACACACTCTGTGACCCATTAGTGCCAGTATATCTAAACTTTCAACACTGGACCTAAAAATATACCTACCTACTGATCTACCTACAAACCACAATCCAGGTTCCTCATTTTGACACCAACACAACATCACTCAAACTCCACTAAGCCAAACTCACATTTGATTAAATTACCATATTGAAATATAACATACTTCAACATTGATCAGTTTACCATTTGAAATTACTTACATTCTTTATTTTTCATTTAACACAAGTACTGTTTGATGACCCATTGTTTGACAAAATTTATACATATGCATATAAATATACATATTACTCTTGTAAAATTAATGCCTAACTATAAAATAGAAAATATCCATAATCACCATCACCAACCCACTAAAAATCCAAGATCTGAGCAGTTCATATTGCTGAAACTGTCACTACCTTTTGATATCTTGGAATATGGCTCAACACTTAACTTTCATATCCACGGTTACAAAAATTGGAAAAATATCTTGGACAGAAAAACAATCCCACTTTTTGTTCTATGGTGTCAAATGTAGTATAGGAAAAGGCGTTTGCATTCCTTTTCTAAGCTACAGCCTTAATTTAATCGCTGCTACATCAAAAAAGGATGAAAACAGTCATTCAAACCATCTCTATGCAGGAATCGCTGCCTCCTCATCTCAAAGAAACCACCTCGTATCCAACGTTTCAGTCAGTTGGAAGTCCCACCTCTTAAAAGAATTAAAATGCAACTGCCCCCAAACAAGGGCACCTCATCATCATTCATACCTTCAGTAATCGATTGCCTAAGATGATCGCTCTGCACCCAGTTAACTTATCCTCTATAATCCTCCTGCACACTTCTTGTGAGCATATTATTTATATGTACTCGATATATAAACCTTACCTAGCTAGCAAATTGCTTTCATTTTCTCTCTCAAGGTTTTGAGATTACACATTAGTACAAGCAAGACTTAATCTGTATTGGTCTCATCTGCAGTCACCATGTCTGACTGTGACATACCCCCAGCTGTTTATTTGATGAACCTATATCACCTCCCCAGTTAATCTCAGACATAGGACCTCTGCAACAGAATTTTCATTAATCAAGGAGGTCACCCCAACTAAACTTCTCAGCTGTATTCTAATAATCAATTAAAATCTGACCTCCTTTTGACTAGTGCTATAAAATGAATCACACTAGGTTATAGAAATCCATGCTTTTTTCTTACTGATACCAGGGTTGCTATAGAAAACTCATGTTTGCTATCACCCTTTCTGTAATCTGCACCCCTTCTTTCATAGTTTTAGTATACCATTACTGCCAACACGTGATACAGCATACATACAATGTCCAGTTTCACTATACCATTACTACCAACACGTGATACATCATGCATACAATCTCTAGTTTCACTATACCATTACTACCAACATGTGATACATCATGCATACAATGTCCAGTTTCACTATACCATTACTACCAACACGTGGTACAGTATGCATACAATGTCCATTTGCTGCAAGCATCATGGAAGAACACATCATTGGCTGTACAGGATAGAGTACAATGGTTATAGTTCCCCCTAGCTAAATGATTTTCAGGCAAGTATGCTTCATGACAACTATTTGAATATCTAAGACACATAACTGTGAGTTCTGTAATAGCACGACAGAATAAGTAAAATTGTAGAAAGTATGTACTAAGTCCAGAGACTGCTGTGTCACAGTTTCCCCATTCTGTTAGATGAAGTAATATCAGAGTTATATATCAGTAAGGGAGGTGTGGGCTGCACCCCCATATTGGAGATATAAGAAAGCTTGCACCTCTTTATCAATATTTAAGCAGAGAACAATGAGGGTTTTTTATTTTCTCTTTCAGAGTCAATAGTCTCAAAATTACAATAGGAGCTTTTCAATAATAATAGACAATAGAAAGTTATCAGTAAGTACCTGATTTACCAGACATATAAAGATGTCAGTGGCATTGATTAACTTAACGATAATCTGTGGTAGTGCTGTCAGCCTGTTTAAAATTAAAAGAAATGAACTCCCGAAATGAAAAGCATAAAAGAGCATACTTCTGTAAGAAATGGGACACCTATGTTTTGTTTTACAGAGGTGAACTTTATCTGGCTTTGAACTAAAACAACTATTGCAGGAGACTATAATATATATTTACAGAAATGCACCACAGTCCTGCAGCAATGAAGCAAGGCTAATATTGTTATAACAAATCTATGAATACATTTCCTACAGAAGAAAAAACAAAACTGCCTTGTCAGACATTTAAAGTATGTCAGAAAACATTATGTGTCACAAATCAGGTTGTTGTTTTTAACCAACCAGAGTGTAGACTCCTAACTGTATCTTATCTGTTATCACCCACTCGGCGTTGCATCATGCCAAAGTTCACTGTAAACATTCTATGAACTCACTGCCCATTCCACATACTTATTCTGCTGTTACCATATTCAACAGTATTACATCATTTGTTGAAGAATGTCCATTTCAGAAGCCCGTACTTTTATACCTTATATAGCTCATAGACAGACCTTCTCCCTTGTAGAAGCAGGACATTATACTTGTACATTTTAGTATGATTCTTTTTTTTTTCATTTGTCATTAAAAAGCACACACTTTTGCATTCCTTCATCTTAGGAAATTTGAAGTATATGACTTTTTTTTTAATTTATTTTTTTCCAACAGAAATAAAATATAAGCATATACTGGTAGCAGCATGTTACTACAGCTATAGTATATCTATCTACACACACACCACACACACACACACACATATATATATATATATATATATACATATGTGCATATGGGTGTAGCTGAAAACTGCAAAATATCTGAGCACAAAAGACTACCAAAATTGAAGTTATACTAATAAATTGTTTATGATCTTTCATGACTGTAGTGTGACCTCAGAGATGGTATATATATATATATATATATATATATATATATATATATATATATATGTGGGTGGGTGTTATTTATATATATATATATATATATATATATATATATATATATATATATATATATAATTAGTACATGATGTGGAGACGCAACCCTCCCCAACTCATGGGGATGACTGCGGGCTTGCCTCCCCTGCAAAAACATTGAGAGATATAACATCTTACCACATAGAAAACCATTAAAAATATGATAAAGTCAAACCACATTTTCTCAATGTTTTTGCAGAGGGCAAGCCCTCTGCACCCCCCCCCATATGGGTCCCCCACACCCCCTGCTAATTCTGTACACCAAATTTGAGGTCAGACAACAGCGGAGAAAGGGCATATACCTTTTCTTAGAATAACTCCAATTTTGTCAGTTTTTTTTTTAGATTAGATATTTTGCAATTTAGATTTTTTTTGCTGTTAATTAAATGTCATTTAGATCATTTCAGGTACACCAATTTATAGACAGCAAGATAAACAGATTGGTTTAGATATAGATATAGATATGCAAAACATGTTACAAACATACAAACCCCAAGGCAAAACTACCGATATCTGAAACTGCAATCCAGGTGACACAAGAAATCTTGCATTGCTTATGTGTTTGTTTATTAAGTCTAGCTGGTTTGCTGCCTAACTACTAAACTACATACAATTTGCACTCTATCTGATGTGAATACATAATATGGTCTAAGACATTTGTTTAACCATGGCTAAATACTCAGTGTATATTATTGATTTTCTACAGTATATATATATATATATATATATATATATATATATATATATATATAAATGAAAGCTTTTACAGATTAATAAAATAAAATATTGGAAGGCATTTAGAAAAAGCTCCATAATCAATCCATAATAAAGCTGTCCATTGCAGTAAGGAGCATCTATGACGGAGGAATCCCAGTTGGATGTACAGGGGAGACATAATTCAGCACCATTTCTGCCCATCTAGAAAGGTGCAGTGTTAATTCCTTTTGGGTGAAGTCTTGTGGCATTTTCCAGTCACATGCAGAGTAAATTCTTATGGTCACTGAAGACTGAAATAACCACACAGGTTAGCTTGTGAAATGAGATTCATGGAAGCTTGAATGAAGGGAATTGCAGAAGTGTGTACAGATATTTAATATTGAAGCCAACTGTTTGTCAAGGAAAGTTAACATATCAGAGCCCTCCGTATGGTCCCTGTAGTCCCACTAACTATAAATTGTTCTGTCACTACCTTTTTTCAATATGATGTACATTAGAATACAATTTCATAGTCACAGCCTTGACCATGATATGCAGTTCTTGAATGCGGTTTGCTTGAACTGTGTTCACACTTTCAATGAATTTTTATTTCTACCACCAAAATGTCTATGTCTGCCTCAAACTGCTCCAGTATTATCTTTGCACTTTGTGTCTGACAGCACTTTGGACAATTGTGATGTGACATTATCTATCTTGGAAAGCGGATCTCATAAATTAGCTAGCAAGATAATTGACTTGATCCTTCCTCACAACAAATGACTTTAATCCTTACATCACTTGTTTTACTTGTGCTGCCCCCCAAACTGTGCCGATACGTTTACACAAGCCCTAAAACTGCTGAGACCTTAAACCACTTCCACTTTCCTGAGGTATATCAGTTATTACACATTACCTTCATAGACGATTTCTGCTCAAGATATAGAAGTTTGTAAAAAGTGTCTAAATACGAGATGGAAATATTGAAATAGTTCAGTTTTACACTGAATCCAAGGTGAAGCAAACACAGGCAGGAAGTAGTAAATCCACATGATGGTTTCTGATGAAGTTCCTGATAGATTAACTGTTTGGGACAAAAGTGTTTATTCTTCAAAATAAACTATGTGGATTTATTACTTCCTGACTGTGTTTGCTTCACCTTGGATTGTGTGGCTTCTTTTCTTGTTCGGATTGGTTTACAGTTTTAGATTGAAATCATCAGACACTGTGTATAGTTTTACTGTCAACAACAAAACCTGAAAAAAAAAAACTTGTAAAAAATGACCCCCTTTGTCTGTTTATGGGTTTGGTTGTCTTTGTTGACCAGGAATGTCGACTGGGCAAAAAAATAAATATTTCAGTGGTGGCCAGGGGAGTAAAACTCCTTAGTTAAATCACATATATTGCATAAAAATAAAAACATCTTTGCATATGCAGTACATTTTACATCAAGGATATAATTTTGTGCATGAAAATAAAGGGATTACATGTACTGAAACAGTAAAAGAAGTTTACATGCAATGGAATAAGTGCAAAGAGAAACAATGTAGACACTTGTTCAACACGTGAAAGGGAAGAAATAGAACTGAGACTGTTTTCCTCGATGGTAGTAACTGTAGGTACAGAAGGTAGCAATTTGATTTAACATTAAGAATGAAAGAAAAAGTGAACTCCAAACCATAAAAAACTTTTAGCAGAACAATGTAGGCAACAGAAAGTAGAAAAGATTGTTTCCAAACTTCAGAAGCTTTCGACAAGAAAAATAACCAGAGGTTCTGGAGAGGTATTAGACATATTTCAGAAATGTTATGAAAATCTGTACAAATCAGAGGAAAGTGGAAAAGACGAAAAAGCACAAATGGAGGTATTTATGGATAACGTACATATGCCAAGGTTAGAGGTAGATGTGAGGCTCAACAATTAACAGTTAAGATAGGAACAGATGAGATAAAAATGATGACGTATAATCAACCTGCAGTAAAGTCAGCAAGAATAGATGGTATTCCTGTGGAAGCTTGGAATATAGGAGGAAAGAAAGGGATAAATATCTGTAAGGTTTTATTTAACTGTATTTTAAAAGGAGAGGAAGCACCAACAACCTGAAAGAAAGCTGTGGTGGCTGTAATACCTACAAACGGTGAAGACCTATTGGATACAGTTTCATATACGCCCATTTCAATTTTAAATCATGAGTATTATGTCTATAATAGCTAAAAGGATGGCAAAGGGGTTGCCAACCTTATATATATGGATCAATGTGGTTTTCTGGAGGGAAGGCAAACATTTGACAACATTAACAGAACACTGATGATCCAAATGGAAGTAGAATATAAAAAAATACCATTGTTGTTGGTGGTTTTTGATACAGAAAAAGCATTTATCAGAGTAAGCTGGGATTTTATGAGTGGGGCAATGGAAGCATTTGCATTCCCTGATACAATGATACGATTAATTAACATACTATATGAGGGATTAAAGGAAAAAAATTAAAGTGAAATGATTCCTCTCTGATAAGTTGTGTCTGAACAGAGAAGCTAGGCACTGGCGTCATTTTCCAAGTCTGTTATTTGCGTTGTATTTACAGCCACTGGTAAAGAAAATCAGGGGGTCAGAAATTCAAGTACATAATCGGGGTGACAATCAACAAAAGTTGGTTTTATTTTCAGACAATATTATTTTGTACCTGATAAACCCAGGAAAGGGCATCTCAGTGTTGCGGAATATTCTGGAGCAGTTTCAAGTCTTTTTGGGATAGTGAATTAATTAAAGACAAAATAAAGGCTATAGCTATCGATGATATACTCGCATGTGAATTGGTTTCGCAATACCCATATTTATGGTGATATGATAAGAAAGATTTCAGAGTATGGGGTAAACATGATTCTGTTATGGCAGCTAAAGATATGTGTAAAGAGACAAAGAGAGAGATAATTTTTTATTTATTTATTTTATTTATCATTTGTTGACCGGGAATGTCCGACTAGGTTCCACAGAGCCTGTTTTCAGCGGAGGCCCAGGGAGAAATGCTCCAGATTCATGTCTTTGGAATGTGGGAGGAAACTGGAGTACCCGGAGGAAACCCACGCGAACACAGGGAGAACATGCAAACTCCACACAGAAGGCACTCCAGCTGAGAATCGAACTGGAGAACCTCTTGCTGTGAGGTGACAATGTTAACCACTGCACCACTGTGCCGCCCTATAATACAAAAACTGAGAAACTGGAATCTCTTGTTTATGGATATGGATTGCAAGGTACAACCAGTGAAGATGTTTTTAGTCCCTTTAGTTTTATATACAGGTCAGGCACGTTTTTATCAACTGAGCAGAAGTTGTGGACAGTAATTAATAAAGAGTTGACAGATTTTTTTTTCTGGGAGGGGAAGAGGGTAAGGGTCAGAAGGGATAAGTTGATCCTTCCAATAGAACAAGGTGGCTTAGATTACCTGATCTGAAGGGATATTTTAGAGCTACACAGTAAAGGTTCATATAAATAGTAGAAGCAGAAACTTATAATTCAGTCTGGAAATGGATGATGATAAAGTGGGGGGATGCAAAAAATAAGTGGGATTTTGGATACAGATCCTTAAGGAGAATAACAACAGTCATACAGAATATTATATTTATAGAGCAGGAGAAAGTATTCTAAGAACTAAGCCAACATGACAATGGAGAAAGGAGATTCTGCCAATAGGGATGACTGCACTTAGGGGTACAGAGAATAGGCAAGAGAGGACTGGAATTTAATGGAGAAAACTGGCAAAATGAGCCAAGGTATTAGGAGTAAATACCTATAGATGGAAAGGTAACAAAATGGGCAGAGGCCAAGAAGACATTTGGACTGCAGGCTAGAGACTGCCTTCAGAGTATAGGCAAAGTGAAAGGGGTAGGGGGATTCTAAGTGAAAGACCTGCTTTGGTAGAGTTTTTTTTTTTTTTTTTTTTTTGCAGAATCTAGAACAGAAGCTGCCATTAAAATAGGGATAATAAGTAGGACATATAAAATATTGCCAGATGACTGTAGGACTCGATCAATGGAGGTTAGAAAAGATTGGGAAGAAAAACTGGATAAGCAATTCACAAAGAAACATGTAAGTATATATGTATGGCTCCCAAATATGCAACAAAGTCTAAACGATTCAGATGATTTGCTTAGAAGTGTTTGCACAGGTATTTTTATACTCCAAACAATTTTTCCTTAGGTAAATGGCAAATGTTGGAGCAGAGGTAGGAAAGAAAGAGATAAGTGGGAACATATGTTTTGGAAGTGTTATGAGCTGGCAGACTTTAAAAATTCCCTAGAGAGTACTCTGTCAGAAATACTGGGTGAGCAAATGAGTGTAGCTAAGGACATTATTTTTAAGCTGGGATACAAGATCTGAATTGGGTAGATAAAGTAAGTACTTGTTAAGCTTAATTCTGGTGGCTGCCAAAAAGTATTACTAGAAAATGGAAATCAAAGTCTAAATGCAACTGTATTTGAAGTCGTGAATATTGTAACAGAGCTTAAAGAACTGGACGTGTAATCTTCAGAAAAGAGTAGGAGCAAAAGTTACACAGGCAAAATGGAAATTATGGGATGGGAACAATACATGATGAATAATGCTTTGGAGGAGGAGTGAGGTTTAATGGAAGGCAGGAATTGATCAATTTATGTAACGTTGGATTGATGATAATTGTATAAATGTGAACATGGCTAATATGGGTTGTTTTCTTTTATATAAACATATGTTTGTCTATGTCTTAAGTGATACTTTAATAAATGTGTTTTGAAAAAGAATGAAAGAAAAAGTGTTTCGGTGTAATGATAATAAGGACCTTAATTAGTAGACTTAGCAGAAGGCAGTGAGAAAGTAATATTTTGATAATTAATTAGATTTTATGAGGTTAGCAAGAGCTGGTGGGTTAGAAAGTAGAGAAGTGCTAGGGCTGTTGGTTTAGAGATAACTTGTGAAAAGATGTAACCAGGTGAGTGGGAGGACTATAGCCAGCTTTGGTTTAGGTCCTGTTTGTCAATTCATCAGCAGGGGCTAATGGCTGCATATACAATTAACAAACATTAAACTGCACCAATGGTTCACTCTTTTAAGCAATCCCATGATTACCCATTTCTTAAATTAAAGTTGCTTCACAACATAGTTAGAATAGCATGGGTTTAGTTCTGACTTCCAGTCATTACCTGTGTGAAGTTTCCATGTTTTTCCCTTACCTGCTAGGGTTTCTTCCAAGATACTCTGATTTTTCTACCCCCCTCCCAAAAAAATAGATAAATAAAATATGCTGGCTAATTTGGATACTCTATATTATATTTAGCCCTACACTTGACTTTCAAGTTGTAGATGAACAGGTTTTGATGACGTGGTTAACAAATGAGCAAATTAAAATTCAATAAAAAAAAAAAAAAAAAAAAAAAAAACTAATATATATATATATATATAATAGAGAGAGAGAGAGAGCTGTATCTATATTATATATATGACTGAATCCCCCCAGTCTTACCTGCCTGCTCTTTAATCCTATATTTTTAATGTTCTCTGTTTTTCGTCATAAGTGCACGGTCTCTTTGACTTTGATGCCACATTTGCGACCCTTACAAAAATGAAATAAATAATACTGTAATAGGTTATTATTGTCAGAAGGTATGCACATCATAGAAACAATAAGAATAAAGTCTGCAGTATACCTGTATGATCCATTAAGTCTGACATGGTTTTGCTGCCTTTCTAATGTTTATTTTTCTCACTCCTACACACCTTTTACTAAATGCTATCTTCTGATTCAATAAAATGTTTGAATTTCTCTTAAAAACACGAGTCATTTGTCTCAAAATAGTTCTTTATGAAAATAGAATTATCTAGTTTGAGTCTTAATTATGAGAAATAATATTTGCTGCTGTAACCCCTCAGCACCATGCTCCTGGTCTTAGCTTACCCTGGGGGTATCTTTTTCCTATACTAACACTTAAATGCTGCTTAAAATATAGCTGAGAAACTATGTTTCAGGCAATCACGTGAAGTACATTCTGTGGAGTTTACTAATGTTCAGTTCTCTTCATATATTAGTATAGAAAATGTCTTGCTTTGTGTTTACGTTCAGAAGTTATAGAGCAGGTTAGCAACTATCCTTTGTGCAACAGAAGGCATAGTTAATGATGTGACATTGTCTGAAAGAGCTTCTACATAAAATAATGGGCTGAATGTTAAAACGATGAAATGTAAACTAAATTTGATATTACTCATTATTTAAGCAATGGGGATAGAATATCAATGTGGGAAGTTAAATTAAAAGCAAAAAAAAATGCATTCTGTATAAATATGCCAGCCAAGCACAAATGGGCCATGGCAAACCTATAATATTGATTATTTTTTGATGAATCATTACCATGATGTTAACTTCATTGCTCTGCATATAAGAAAGCCACACTAGAAATGACTGCTTATGAGTTCAGTCTGTGATATCACTATTTCATAATCAAACTGCATTCAATACAACGCATGAAGTCATCTGAGCCTTCTATTAATCTTGAAGCAGTGATTGAGCCTTTTCTAAAAATTGTTTTTATTAATTTGTTTGTTTGCTTCATACTTCTCAACCTCTTAGAGCAAGAAATCTGGACAAAATCATAAATAAAAGTCGGGCAAAGGCACACAAATATGAACATAATTGCTGTTACAAACCTAGAAAGTTGACAGAATAACACATTTTGCATTAGCATGAATTTTCTGAATGGTATGAAGTCTGAAATTCAATTGTCTGTCATTATTTTGTAACTTCAGTCATTAGCGATTTGCCACTAATTTACCACTAATTTGCTCTATTTTCTGGAAAAAAAAATATATATATACTTGTTTCTCGCCTTTCTGAACTAGTATAGTCCAGTTTTCATGTTATTGCTGAATCCAGGGCTGTGTTAAAAGTTTCTGTGTTGCCATACCTTACTTGGGTAGAAGGAAGTTTCTCTGTTCACTTGTGAGAGAGGGGAGCTTTGAGCAGGCTATCTGTCCCTGGAGAAGTGGTTCCAGCCCAGAAGTTAGTAGTTTATTGGCCTTTTTGGGCTAATTTTGATTGTATCTGCTCTATTTTCTGAAAAAAATTATATACTTGTTTCCTGCCTTTCTGAACTAGTATAGCCCAGTTTTCAGGTTATTGCTGAATCCAGGGCTGTGTTACAAGTTACTGTGTTGCCATTACCTTACTTGGATAGAAGGAAGTTTCTCTGTTCACCTGTGAGAGAGGGGAGCTTTGAGCAGCCTATCTGTCCCTGGAGAAGAGGTTTCAGCCCAGAAGTTAGTAGTTTATTGGCCATTTTGGGCTAATTTCTATCTCTTTCACTTCCCTGCTATAAAAACCTCATTTGCACAGTTTTTATGCTTGTATTCCACTCAGCAAGTGCCTTCCAGGTGTTCCGCAGAGTCTACAGCAGCAGAGAGACAAAAGAGTGACTTTCGAGTGATTAATTATCACTTTTCTTGCTGTCTTAATGAATTCCACCTAAAACACCAGTTTTTTTAGCGACTGTGTGATTTAAAAAGTTTGTTATTGTATACTACTCCGCACAGCTACTTGTGGTGTCCTGCAGAGTGATACAGGCAACAGAGAGACCCAAGAGAGGCTTTTCCAGATTTAAGTGTTTTTTTCCTCTGTTTTTTTGCTCTGACTGCCTTTTCCCACCTAAAAAGTGGATTTCTAACGGATCTGTGCTTTAAAAAGTTTAAATTGCATTTGCCTTCTGCTTTTTACAGTTTTTGCACTTGTTTTATATCAGTTTAAGTATTTTTTGTATTGTATAACTGTTGTAGGCTACACACTAAAGTGCGCTATCCTGTTTATAGCATTTACAGTGTTTTATGTGTGTTTTTCTGCTGTTTCCTGAAAAAAACAAAAAAAAAATATATCTATCTATCTATATATATATATATATATATATATATATATATATATATATATATATATATATACTCTTTTTCCGCCTTTGCTGAACTAGATTAGTCCAGATTTCAGGTTTTGCTGAATTCTGGACTGTGGTATAGTTTCCTGTGTTGCCCATATCCTTACTTGGATAGGAGGAAGCTTCTCTGTTCACCAGTGAGAGTGGGGAGGTTTGAGCAGCCTACCTGTCCCTGGAGGAGTGGTCTCAGCCCTGAAACTAGTAGCTTATTGGCCGTTTTGGGTCAATTCCTATCTCTTTCAGTTTCCCTGCTTTAAAACCTGCATTTGCGAGGTTTTGCGCCAGTATACAACTCTGCACAGCTCCTCGTGGTGTCCTGCAGATTGAAAAAGGCAACAGAGAGACCCAAGATATTTTTTCAGATTTAAGTATTTTTTTCTCTGTTTGTTTGCTCCGACTGCCTTTTCCCGCCTAAAAAGCAAATTTCTAACCGATCTGTGCTTTAAAAAGTTTAAATTGCATTTTTCTTCTGCTTTTTACAGTTTTTGCACTTGTTTTATATCAATTTGAGTCGTTTTTGTATTGTATAACTGTTGTAGGCTACACACTAAAGTGCGCTAGCCTGTTTATAGCATTTACAGTGTTTTCTGCATGTTTTTCTGCTGTTTCCTGAAAAAAAAAATATTCTCTTTTCCCACCTTTGCTGAAATAGATTAGTCCAGATTTCAGGTTTTGCTGAATTTCGGACTGTGGTATAGTTTCCTGTGTTGCCCATATCCTTACTTGGATAGGAGGAAACTTCTCTGTTCACCAGTGAGAGTGGGGAGCTTTGAGCAGCCTATCTGTCCCTGGAGGAGTGGTCTCAGCCCTGAAACTAGTAGATTATTGGCAGTTTTGGGTCAATTCCTATCTCTTTCAGTTTCCCTGCTTTAAAACCCACATTTGCGCGGTTTTGCACAATTTTGTGCATAGCACAGCATCGGGCAGCGCCGCTTAAACAGGTTTAAAGTATTCCTGGCTCCACAAAGTCTGCTCTTCACTTTTTCCCTTTGAACTGTTCTAAATCTCATAGTAAGCACTCTGTTTTCATTCTAAAGCCCTGCAGTTGCTCGTATAAGTAATCTTATAAGTAAGCACTAATAAACTAATGTACTACACCCTCTTATACTCCCTATAAGTACTTGAATCTCTATTGGTCCTTTTTGATCAGTCAAAAAGTAGTTCCTTATACTATTCTGGCATGTCCAAAAGTCAGTTTCAGGTTTTCTCTCCAGTCCAGCTGGTGAATCTGGGAATCCTGAGGCAATGTTACAACTGCCTTATGTACACAGACCACCCTCTCCTCCTCCAAACAAGTCCAAATATATGTGAGAGATGCAACTATACAGCCAAACTGGAGGCTAAGCTCTCTCAACCCAGTACTGGTGCAGTCAGTCAGGAGGAGAAGGTAACCACACACACCACAAATCCAGTCTCATATAGACCTATCGCAACAGCAAACCAAACACATAAACACACAAAAACATAATCGGAGGCTCTAAATAAAAATCTGCCCAAGCAGCAGAGACCTCCAAAGCAGACATCCAAGCAACCGCTATCCCACAGCAATACCCACGTATCACATAGTTCACAAAGTCAGTGTGCCACACAGTCACAGCCCTTAAAGCTAAACAACACACATAATACACTTGTAATAGGTGACTCTATTGGCATTTTCCAGCTTGCTAAACTTGATATCTGTATTAGGAACTGTATTTAGAACACATCTAGAGCCTGTTTACTGCATTTCCTGTGTTGCACTTATTTTAAAATTGTTTTTTTCTTAAAACTTGCATTTTACTTGTCTCTGGCCTAGCACTCAAGTGTGGGGTCATTTATTGCACTGTTCTAACTTGTTGCTACTTGTGTATCTCTGCTATCTTCAAACAAAACAACAACAAAAAAATCTTGCTTTTTTCCCACTTTCTGAAATTTAAAAAAAAAGTTCAGTTACAGATTTGCTGTTCTGAGCTGTTTGTAAGTTTCTTGGAGGCCATTGCTTGCTTGGGCTAAAGGGAAGTCTCTTTGTTCATTAGTGGCAGTGGTAAACACTGAACAGCCTGCCTGTCCCTGTGGGAGTGGTTACTGCCTAGAAACTGTAATTTTATTGGCCATTTTGGGTCAATTCTAAACTCCTTGATCCCCCTCTCTTAAAACCCTGTTTTGCGCATTTTTGCGCATAGCGCAGCATCGGGCAGCGCAGCTTAATCAGGTTTAAACTATTCCCGGCTCCACAAAGTCTGCTCTTCACTTTTTCCCTTAGAACTGTTCCAAATCTCAAAGTAAGCACTCTATCTTCCTTCTAAAACCCAGCAGTAGCTAGGATAAGTTTCTTATAAGTAAGCACTAATAAACTAAAGCACTACACCCTCTTATACTCCATTTTAGTACTTGGCTCCCTATTGATCCTTTTTGATCAAGTCAAAAATCAACTCCTTATACGATTCTGGCATGTCCAAAAGTCAGTTTCAGGTTTACTCTCCAGTCCAGCTGGTGAATATGGGAATCTTGAGGCAACGTTACAACTGCCTTATGTACACAGACCGCCCTCTCCTCTTCCCAACAAGCTCAAATATATGTGAGAGATGCAACTATATAGCCAAATTGGAGGCTGAGCTCTCTCAACATAGTACTGGCATGGTCAGTCTGGAGGAGAAGTTAATCACACACACCACAAATCCAGTCTCACATAGACCTATAGCAACAGCAAACCAAACACATAAACACACAAAAACATACTCAGAGGCTCTAAATAAAAATCTGCCCAAGTAAAAGAGACCTCCAAAGCAGACATCCAAGCAACTGCTACCCCACAACAATACCCATGTATCACATAGTTCACAAAGTCAGTGTGCCACACAGTCACAGCCCTTAAGGCTAAACAACACACCTAATAAAATCCCAGTCCAGGTTAGGCAGAGTCCCTCATTGACTCTCTTCAAGAGGAATCTTGATGAGTGGATGGGAGATCATAGGTTTACCCTGGGTACCACTTCTGTGTCACTGTTAGACAGAGGCACAGTATACTAACTTTAAAAAAGGGCATAGCAAAATTAATTTAAAATGGGTGGCGAAAGCCAAACACACTCTGGCTAGGCTTATAAATGCCCTAGGGCAGATAGCCTAGTATGAACCTATGAACCTATGAACCTATAATAGGTGACTCTATTGTCTACTGACGTCCCTCTCACTAGGCTGAACAAGGAGAAGGTCACTATAAGCTGCCTGTCGGGTGCCAGGATCTGCCACATAACACAAGCACTCAGGTCACTCCAAAGCAAGTACAAATATGACCCTGTCATTGTCCATGCTGGTGTGAATAACCTGAGACGTACCTCCCTGGATTACATGAAAAGAGACATAGAGGAACTCTCTGATCATGTGGCCCAGGCCGGTATGACTCTGACCTTGAGTAACATCTTACCCTCACCAAGAATGATACCACAGTATAAAGACAAAATTATCAGTTTCAACAATTGGCTAAAGTATTGGTGTCACTCAAAGGGGATCCAATGTCTGTCAGCCTGGGATGACATGCTTGAAATGCCACGTTCACTAGGGACGGCTTGCACCTGTCACCCCTGGGTTTTCGAATACTGGCCAAGGCTCTTGCCACCCCCATAGTGCCTTTTTTCAGCAAGGCTCAAAAGACAAACCCACCTCCTTAGACAACACAAGGAAAAAGAAACTAAGGGTAATGCTGCTCAACGGCAGAAGTCTAAACCTCAAGATGCATGCACTCGAGGCTCTCCTCAGTATGGAGAATATCGATATCTGTGCAGTAACAGAAACCTGGTTCAAGGCTCCCGAGAGCACCCCTGCACTACCAGGTTATACCTCATACCATGCTTTTCAGCCCCAAAACTCTGACCGAACCACAAGAGGAGGGGGAGTATCCATATTCATCAAGGATACCCATACCTCTAGGCTAGTGGCACTGCACAAAGCATCTGAGACCATCCATGTGCAACTAACAGAGGGAAAAATTGCCTTCCAGTTTGTAGCCTGCTACAGACCACCCTCCCAAACTCAGGAACCTCACTCGGCTTTCCTGAAGACACTGGAGAATATGAAGGTCTCTCCAAATACCAGTATATTGGGTGACTTTAACTACCCAAACATAGACTGGGAGCACTAAAGCCCCAACACCCAAGCCCAATGGTTCCTATAATTTATAAACTCAAATGCTATGGAACAACTGGTCACCACTCCCACATGAGGAGAAAACATATTGGACCTGATCATCACCAACATGGGGACTCTATGTTCCATACCATAGGTATGCCCCTCATTGGTAAGATCTGACCATAAATTAATCACTATGGACATCCATATCCCGGCCCCACCCCCAGCAAAGGAAACCATGGTCAAAAACTTCTCAAAAGCAAACTTCCCACTTCTCAAAACCGAGGTGGAATCCTTCAAAGCCCCAGGGCCTGTGGAAAATATGGCCCAAACCGTAGAATCCTTTACAAATGCATTCTATGGATACCTACAGGAATGCATTGATTGCGCTATCCCAAATAAAATCAAGATACATTCCTCCAAAGGCAGGAGAGCTGTCTGGTGGACCCCAGCCATAAATAAGCTGTACAACAGAAGGAGGAAGCTACTACATGATTGAGCAAAATCCCTGAAAGGGAAGGCAACTCTGATCAGTAAGAAACTACGATCCCTCATAAAATCATCTAAGGCTAGCTTCGAAAGAAAAATTGCATAAGACGCTAAAGATAATCACAAGAATTTCTTTAGTTATGTCAGAAACCTGGGTGGAAACTTCCAGATATGCTCTGAGTTAGTGCAAAATGACAAAAAATACACTGAACCCACAGACATTGCCAACATCCTGGCAGACAGGTTCAGTGCAAACCCCCCCCCCCTCCAAATGAACAAATGACTATCCCAACAGAGTGTAGCCTCCCTGACATCACAGATGCACAGGTGAGAGCTGCCCTCTCCAAAGCAAAAAACACAGCATCAATGGGACTGGACGGTGTCCTGGGCTGCGTTTTACATGAGCTCCAAGAAGAACTGAACCCTCACTTAAAATCACTGTTCAGTCTCAGTTTTACAACAGGATATGTACCCAAAGAATGGCATACAGCAACAGTGGTCCCACTCCATAAAGGTGGGGCCACAACGGACCCTGGAAACTATCGCCCTATAAGCCTAACTAGCCTGGTCAGCAAAGCTATGGAGCGTATTATCATGGAACTCATAAACAAAGACATTGGGAACCTCTAAACACTGGATCCTACCCAATTCGGCTTTGCTAAGGGCAGATCTTGCCTCTTGAACCTGGTCAATTTCTTTGAAACAGTCACCAAGGCCATAGACGAAAGGAAGGTAGTCCACACAGCCTACCTTGACATTGCAAAAGCCTTCGACACAATACCCCACTCGGGCATCAAAAATAAGCTCACCAGCTTAAATATCAACCCCTATGTCACAAGATGGGTTGCAAACTGGCTTAGGAATAGAACCCACATGGTCAGAATTGCAGGTGCCATGTCAGACTAAACCAGTTACAAGTGGCGTCCCACAAGGCTCAGTCCTGGGACCTCTCTTGTTCGGTATATATTTCTCTGAGGTACAGGCTAACACGGGAGGACTATGGCTGACAAAGTTGGTAGATGACTGCAAACTGGGGGCCATAATCGACTCGCTGGCTGACACAAGCATCCTCCAAAAAGGTCTCACAGAGATGGATAACTGGTGCCAGAGCCATGGCCTAAAGCTAAATGCCAAAAAGTGCATAGTCATCCCCTTTGGGAAAAACAAAGTGCCCACAAATTACCACATAGGTGGTAATCCATTAAGTACGGAAGGAGTAATTAGGGATTTGGGGACCCAAGTAGATTGCAATCTCTCCTTTGACAATCACATTGCCAAAGTGGCTAGAAAGACATTCTATATAGCCCACCTTATCACGAAGGGGTTCACATCTAGATCAAGAGAGGTCACTGTGCCCCTCTACTCATCACTCATCAGGCACATAATTGAATACAATGCCCCATTCGGGATGTACCTTACCCGACACCTGCTACAACTAGAAAGACCCCAAAAGTACCTCACCAAGAGGATCAAGGGACTCAAAGAGATGCCCTACACAGTTAGGCTAAAGAAACGCCAGCTCTACTCATTTGCTTACTGCCTACTCAGAGGCGATCTGTGCCTGACATATAAAGTCATGTCCAACCCATAATTAATGGACATGCTCCACCTCAAGAAATCCAAATCCATCAGAACTACATGCTCCAGTGACTTAAACCTTAGCACAGAAATAAATAGAACATGCTGGAGGGACAGATTCATATCCCAGAGGCTCCCGTCACTCTGGAACAAAATCCCAATCCATGTCAGACAGAGCCCCTCAATGACCCTCTTCAAGAAGAATCTTGACGTTTGGATGGGAGATCGTAAATTTACCCCTGGGATCTCTTCTGTGTCACTGCTAGACAGAGACACAGTAAACTAACCTTAAATGGGATATCTTCTGTGACCTACTATACAGAGGCACAGTCAACTAATCTAAGAAGGGTGGCGAAAGACAAACACATTTTGGCTAGGCTTGTAAATGCCCTAGGGCAGATAGCCTAGTATCATCCTATGAACCTATGTACCTATGAGACACACTGATGTCCCACTCACCAGGCTGAACAAGGAGAAGGTTACTGTAAGCTGCCTGTTGGGTGCCAGGATCCACCACATAACACAAGCACTCAGGTCACTCGAAAGCAAGTACAAATATGACTCTGTCATTGTCCATGCTGGTGTGAATGACCTGAGATGTACCTCTCTGGACTACATGAAAAGAGACATAGAGGAGCTCCCTGATCATGTAGCCCAGGCCGGTATGACCTTGACCTTGAGTAGCATCTTACCCTCACCAAGAATGATGCCACAGTATAAAGACAAAATGATCAATTTTAACAATTGGCTAAAGTATTGGTGTCATTCAAAGGGGATCCAGTGTCTGTTGGCCTGGGATGACATGCTCGACAAGCCACGCTGCTTCACTAGGGACAGCTTGCACCTATCATCCCTGGGTTTCGAATATTGGCTAAGGCTCTTGCCACCCCCATAGTGCCTTTTTTAGGCAAGGCTCAAAAGACAAACCCACCTCCTTAGACAACACAAGGAAAAAGAAACTAAGGGTAATGCTGCTCAACGCCAGAAGTCTAAACCTCAAGATGCATGCACTCGAGGCTCTCCTCAGTATGGAGAATATTGATATCTGTGCAGTAACAGAAACCTGGCTCAAGGCTCCCGGGAGCACCCCAGCACTACCAGGTTATGCCTCATACCATGCTTTTCGGCCCCAAAACTCGGACCGAACCACAAAAGGAGGGGGAGTATTTTTATTCATCAAAGATACCCACACCTCCAGGTTAGTGGCACTTTACAAAGCATCGGAGACCATCCATGTGCAACTAAGAGTGGGCAAAACTGGCTTTCAGTTTGTAGCCTGCTACAGACCACCCTCCCAAACTCAGGAACCTCACTCAGCTTTCCTGAGAACACTGCAGAATATGAAGGTCTCTCCAAACACCATCATATTGGGTGACTTCAACTACCCAAACATAGACTGGGAGCACTACTCAAGCCCCAACACCCTCGCCCAATGGTTCCTAGAATTTATAAACTGAAATGCTATGGAACAACTGGTCACCACTCCCACAAGAGGGGAAAACATATTGGACCTGATCATCATCAACATGGGGACTCTGTTCCATACCAGGTGTATACCCCTCATTGGTAAGATCTGACCATAAATTAATCTCACTGGACATCCATATCCCATCCCCACCCCCAGCCAAGGAAACCACGGTAAACAACTTCTCAAAATCAAACTTCACACTTCTCAAAACCAAGGTGGAATCCTACAAAGCCCCCGGGCCAGTGGAAAATACATCCCAAACTGCAGAATCCTTTACAAACGCATTCTATGAACACCTACAGGAATGCATGGATTGTGCTATCCCAAATAAAACCAAGACCCACTCCTCCAAAGGCATTAGACCTGTCTGGTGGACCCCAGCCATAAATAAGCTATACAACAGAAGGAGGAAGCTACTACATGATAGAGCAAAATCCCAAAAAGGGAAGGCATCTCTGATCAGTACTAGCAAGAAACTAAGATCCCTCATAAAATTATCTAAGGCCAGCTTCGAAAGAAAAATTGCACAAGACACTAAACATAATCACAAGGCCTTCTTTAGTTATGTCAGGAACCTGGGTGGCAACTCCCAGATATGCTTTGAGTTAGTGCAAAATGACAAAAAATACACTGAGCCCACAGACATTGCCAACATCCTGGCAGACAGGTTCATTGCAAACTTCTCCCCCCCCCTTCCCCCCCAAAAGAGCAAATGTCTATCCCAACAGAGTGTAGTCTCCCTGACATCACAGATGCACAGGTGAGAGCTGCCCTCTCCAAAGCAAAAAACACAGCATCAATAGGACCAGACGGTGTCCTGGGCTGCTTCTTATACGAGCTCCAAAAAGAACTGAACCCTCAGATAAAGTCACTGTTCAATCTTAGCCTTACTACAGGATATGTACCCAAGGAATGGCGTACAGCAACAGTGGTCCCACTCCACAAAGGTGGTGCCAAAATGGACCCCGGAAACTATCGCCCTATAGGCCTGACTAGCCTGGTCTGCAAAGCTATGGAGCGTATCATCATGGAACTCATAAACAAAGACATTGGGAACCTCCAAACACTGGATCCTACCCAATTCAGCTTTGTTAAGGGCAGATCTTGCCTCTTGAACCTGGTCGACTTCTTTGAAACAGTCACCAAGGCCATAGATGAAGGGAAGGGAGTCCACACAGCCTATATGGACCTCGCAAAAGCCTTTGACACAATACTCCACTCGGGCATCATAAATAAGCTCACCAGCTTAAATATCAACCCCTATGTCACAAGATGGGTTGAAAACTGGCTCAGGGATAGAACCCACATGGTCAGAATTGCAGATGCCATGTCAGACTCTAAACCAGTTACCAGTGGAGTCCCACAAGGCTCAGTCCTCTCTTGTTCGGTATATATTTTTCTGAGGTACAGGATAACACGGGGAAGACTATGGCTGACCAGGTTAGCAAATGACTGCAAACTGGGTGCCATAATCAACTCGCCGACTGACACAAGCATCCTCCAAAAGGGTCTCACAAAGACGGATAACTGGTGCCAGAGCCATGGCCTAAAGCTAAATGACAAAAAGTGCATAGTCATCCCCTTTGGGAAAAACAAAGTGCCCACAAATTACCACATAGGTGGTAATCCATTAAGTACGGAAGGGGCAATTAGGGATTTGGGGACCCAAGTAGATAGCAATGTCTCCTTTGACAATCACATTGCCGAAGTGGTTAGAAAGACCTTCTATATAGCCCACCTTATCACGAAAGGGTTCACATCTAGATCTAGAGAGGTCGTTGTGCCCCTCTACTCATCACTCATCAGGCCCATAATTGAATACAATGCCCCATTTGGGATGTACATTACCCGACACCTGCAGCAACTAGAAAGACCCCACAAGTACCTCAGCAAGAGGATCAAGGGACTCAAACAGATGCCTTACGCAGTTAGGCTAAAGAAACTTCAGCTCTATTCAGTTGCTTACCGCCTACTCAGAGGCGATCTGTGCCTGACGTATAAAGCCATGTCCAAACCAGAATTAATGGACATGCTCCACTTCAGGAAATCCAAATCCCTTAGAGCTACATGCTCCAGGGACTTAAGCCTCAGCACAGAAATAAATAGGACATGCTGCAGGAACAGATTCATATCCCAGAGGCTCCCCTCACTCTGGAGCAAAATCCCAGTTCATGTTAGGCAGAGCCCCTCAATGACCCTCTTCAAGAGAAATCTTGACGAGTAGATGGGAGATCGTAGGTTTACCCCTGGGATCTCTTCTGTATCCCTACTAGACAGAGGCACAGTAAACTAACCTTAAAAGGGTGGCGAAAGCCAAACACACTCTGGTTAGGCTTATAAATGCCCTAGGGCAGATAGCCTAGTATCGACCTATGAACCTATGAACTTATGAGAAAACAACAATTTTATGAAAAACTGAACAAAATATGAGGCAAAAATCTGGACATTCTGTGAAAATCTGTACAGTTGAGAGGTATGGTTTGCTTCTTTGCTTAGCTAACTGAGCAACTAAACTGGTTGCCTCACACACCAGAAGGCCGAGGATAAATGCAGTGAAGTAGTCAGTTAAACAACATATTTCTGGTACATGTAAATAAACTGGGGCACAAAGGGGAAGTACGCACAGACTTGGGAAAACAGACATTAACTGAAAATTAAGTTTGAACCATCGGACTTGAAACTTTTAGTCAGAGATCTTAAACCACTGAGATACAACTCTACCTACAGAGAATATACTGCTTCAAAACACTTTTTTTTTTGCACAGCTAACCATTGGCTTGTTCCCACATCCTTTTCTCTTATCTGCCTTAACCTCCCCTGGGTAGTGAGGAGATTGAGGACCCTGGTGGGCAGTAAGGAGATCGAGGACCCTGGTGTAGCATCATGTTGCTGCCATAAGTGTTTTTGTGTTAATGCCATACTTCTTCCCCCTGACACAAATTCATGACATCCATAGGATGGACATTGTACATACACCAGAAGATGATAGCATATCATCCTGCCTCTGTGGTAACATAATCAATCCCCCTGCCTCCCTCGTGTCTCCACCCCACCCACATGTCCTTGCTTTGGCTAGAGATGTATCACAAGGTGTGCATATATGTGCATCCTCTTCCCTTCCACCCTGATGGGCATGTCCATCCGCCCATACCCCCATCTTATATACTCAGATGGGCATGTCCAGCCTCCCCTACCACCATCTTATATACCCAAGTGCTGGTAACAGAATTTGGGAACCCAAGGCCATAGCTAGGGTTTTATTCTCCTATGCCACAGCACTGGCTAAACACACATTAGTAAATGAATTAGTTCTCCTTCTAGTGTGATAGCAGGTGTGTTTGCAGTGTTTGCAGGATACATATGTCTATGTTCAGCAGCCAGGACTGGTCTCTGCTAGACATTCACACCTTACAAAGAGAAGCCCAATTTCCTGTGACCATGAAGTAGACAAATCAGTTACCAGGCAATGAATGAAATGCACTTTACACACTGTGCTTTAACATTAAGTTCTCAATCATAATTGTTTGGATAACCAGTATATTAAAAATGACTAACAACTGGGCATCATCTTTCGATGTAACTGGTCAAAGTGAGATGGCCAGTGAAAATTTATTTAAATAATCCACTACATCTAAAATAAATGATGTCCTCTTCCAGGCAGATACACTAGTTTCTCTGTATGTCAATGAAATCTAACTTGCCCAACACCATCCCATCATATAATAACTGAGCAATTTAAGATTCTGTGAGAGTGTTTCTCATTCATGTAATGAAACTGTGAGAATGCTATTCATCATATAGGATTTTACATGTGCTTAAGGTTTTTCTGTTTTCCCTATCATTGCATAACCGTGGATAAGTGGGAGGGGTGTTTAAGTCCTCCATAGGAGATTCTTAAAACTTGTCCCTGAAAACGTTTTTGTTTTCTTGATTTGGAAAAAGCTGACTATTTGTGCAGTTGTGGACCAGTCTTTGGCTTGACTTGGAGTAGGGAGAAGGGCTTTGTACTTAATCCGTATCAATTCTATAATATTCATGCAGAGCCTAGAAAACTGCCTTGTAGGAGAATTTTTTCCCTAATAGGGATCATAGGATATTAATAGGCTAATGGCTTAAGAGGCCTTACAAGCCTAGTCACTATAACTTATAAAACATTTTTTTCTGTTTTCTTAATTTTCTCGGTAGTCTATCTCATAGGCGAGTACTAGGCTAGTTGCCTATGTGGGCCATTTTAAGCCTAGCCAGCTTTCTCTCCTTCAAAGGTGAGACTCAAACCCTATATCTTATGCTTGTGAGGCAAGCACCTTAACTATTATGCCAAGCCCCAATATGGCTTATGAAACAAGACCGACAGTGCTGTTTGATATCTGTAGTCATTCCTAGACAAAGGGCGGCCACGGTGGTGCAGTGGTTAGCATTGCCGCCTCACAGCAAGAGGTTCTCCGGTTCGATCCTCGGCTGGGGTGCCTTCTGTGCAGAGTCTGCATGTCCTCCTGTGGTCGTGGGTTTCCTCCGGGTGCTCCGGTTTCCTCCCACATCCCAAAGACATGCTGTAGGTGGATTGGACACTCTAAATTGGCCCTAGGCGTGTGTGTGAGTGTGCCTTCTGTGGAAGGTTGGGGGCCGGGCTGGCAACTCGACACCGTAAAACTCCACTGCCACTCAATGTGCGGACAAGGTGATCCGCTGTGGCGACCCCTAACCGGGAAAAGCCGAAAGAAGAAGAAGAAGTCATTCCTAGACAAAAAATATTGGCAGGCCATTTCGTACATATTATCAAGTCCTCCATGCTGTATCTCATGTATTCACACCCAGTCAGCATTACAGCCTGTCAAAATGTAGCTGGGGCATATAATTACCATGTTTCCTCAAAGCACGTGGGTTTTTGTCATCTCTAATAGAAAATACCAATCTGTGTTTTAAAAAATCAGTGTCCAGGGACTATAGTTCATAATAGATTAGTACTAGGCTAACTGCCGTGTGTCGTTTCAAGCCTAGCCAATTAGCTAATGTAAGAATCAAATCCCGCCCATGTGTCCTTAAGGTAAATACCTTAACCCTTATGCCTACCTCCCACCCTATAGTTTTATCCTTACATACATCTAGTGATGGATTAGTCTCTTATTTTTTTCAATAGACAAATAACTGCATTCTCTGCTACTTTGGTTTCCTACCTACAAATATTCCTTGTCCCTTACACTGTTTTACAGAATTCAAACAACAGATCATACAGCCATTTCCTGAATTCTGAATAATACAGCTCAGTTACAACATCATAGGGTAATCTGTGTCGAATTGCTACTAGGAAACAGTAATTGCCATCCCAACAGTCCTACATTGTTGGATAAGTTTCAGTGGTTCAAACTGCAGTTTTGTAGTCCCACAGAGATGAATGTAGCCCAGGAGAACTGTTTGTAACATTAAACTGCATACATGGTAACAGTGAAACCAATGTAAATATGTAAAAGTTAAACAGGGTGATTGCTACTGCTTCCCTGCAGTAATTAATCATAGATTACTGCATAGTGCTGTAATTCCCTTTCCCATAAAATATAAGACTAAGTGGGACATTTAATTTCTACATGTCTAGAAGAATCCCATGATCAGGAATGGTTCTGGATCAACAGATGGTTCCTGCTTGTTTTACTTAAGATCCTGTATGTCTTTTCAAGTGGTTCTGTTCTGCTCTTTCTCATTTGGGTCAGCATGATATACTTAGGTTCCAGATATTTAACCTCTTGGATCCTTGGATCCGTCTCTCATTACCAATATAAACAAATATAGAGTCCCTACTCAGGAGCAAAAGGGGACTCGCACACCCAATTCAGTTCCAGTCCTGATATGCACTGCCTTCTTACCTACTTTTAAAACTGGTTGGCATAATGGTTGCAGTATTTACATTGCAGACACAGAGGACAGAGTTTCATTCTCACCTTTAAGAAGCATGGCAAGGCTTAAAAAGGCCCCTGGGATCACTAGTCTAGTAATTACCTAAGAACATGATGCCAAATCCACATAATACAATTTCTGTAGAAGAACATGCTCTTAGTTTGCATTAAATAAACACATAAATAAAATTTATAGTATAGTAGAAAGAATCCAGTAATGTCAATTATTTCCTTTCATACACAAGAATAGTCAGTGGTCAATCCAAGATGGACATGCAGAAAAAAATGCAGGTCCTGAAAAAATCCCACAAGTTCAGCTTTTTTGCTGTAGAAAAAATACAATGCAATTGGCCCATGATAGTGTATGATAGTGCTGTTGTTCTTTTATCTTCCCTCTTACTTTCTCTACCCTTTGCTTGTCATCAGAGATATCCTCGATGGTAGACTGTCCCCTTCTCACCTCAGTCTTACTCCCAGACCATGTTGGTCATAAGTAGTTACTAGGCATGCAGTCCAGGAGACCTTTGCTAAGGCTATCTGAGTTTCAGAATAGCACTGTCTGGTTAAGTGCCTTTGCTCAGTCAAAGAGGCAAACAGAGGCTGTGGGAATCAAACCATGGATTACAGGAAGCTGCTCATTACCTTAGTCATCTGCGCTAACTGACATACTTCCAGTTTAATTGCTTTTTCTAGTGTAATGTCTTCTTATTCATGTTTTATTGCCTTTCTTATTATTGTATTTGTATTCTGATCATTTATACTAAAAATAATATATATATATATATATGTATATATATGTGTGTGTGTGTGTGTGTGTGTGTGTGTGTGTGTGTGTGTGTGTGTATGTCTGTATATCTATATCTATACAGATAGATAGATATTTCAATTTTTCACTTCCATTGTATCTATTTCTTATACTATTCACTTTGTACCTTTCATTGTATTTATTTCTATTACTTTCTATTCTTTATTTAAATTTAATCTGCTGTCTATTTCTGTCTCTTATTTTTTAAATTCATCAGTCCTACAAATATTGATATTTTTCCTTTGCAACTTTAATTTTATCTATTCCATTTACTGTGTATTCTTTATTTAAATGTAATTGATTCTCTGTCTCTCTCCCTCTGTTCTATAAGTTCATCACTTCCGCAAGTTTGGGTGCACAAAAACATAGTAACTGCTGTAAAAGCATTCACACTGGATGTTCCCAAATTGCACTGCATATCTTGATATCTAATTAGGACATACATTATTATTTCAGAAGTTCCAGTTCTTTTTTTTTCATAGGTTCATAGGTAAGTACTAGGCTAGCTGTCCTTGTGGGCCATTTTAAGCCTAACCAAATTCCCTTTTTGTGTTTGACTTAACCTATCCCATTTGGTTAGAGATTGGCCTCATCCATCCCATGTTCAATAATTATATATTACTCCTAATGAGAATAACTGGGATCATTATATAACTGGGTCTATATTAGTTCATTGAAATTCCAATTCTGTGAATACTTATTCATTGACCCCTATTCAGTGAACATACTTTTATCAAGCCTTCAGATCAGCAAACCTTTTTCCCAGGGCATTGAGTTAGTTGGCCAAGATGTGGAAATGTGTCCTTTTCCTCAATGTAGTGCAGTCCCAGAATTGGTATATATAAATAGGGGGTTGTGGGAGGTGCAGCTCTCCAATTTGGTGGGTTTGTTATATTGCCGTGTGTATCACTCAGTATGTTGGCCTGTTAAATTAGTTACCTGGGAAAATGTTCTCTGATTTGTGTGTTCAATTAAAGGGCAGTTTGCTGAATAGGGGTCGATGAATAGGTAGTTGTGGAATTGTAGTTTTGATGGAATAATATAGACCCAGGTAATTTGGGGGGACTCATGCATGGGATAAAGCATTTAGGAGCTGCCTCTGTCTATTAGTAGTATAGGGGGCAGTCCTGGGGTAAATTTTCTGTTTCCCATCTATAGATCCAAGCCTATCTGTACAACTCTACCTACTTCTGTCCCACAGTTACTTGGATAGCTATATGGTGGTATATTTTTATAAAAGGCAGCTAAGGGTTATGTGGGGGTATATTAGTTGGAGATTAATTTACTCTGTCCATCAGACACATGTGGGGCCAGACCAAGAAGTGAATTTGTGATTTCTTATCCAATGATAAAGGTTTCTTTTGAATAGGGCAAGGGATGTGCTCTGCTTCAGGTAGATGGAGAGTTTATTTCACAGTATTGGTAACTTTTCAGACATAAATTGGTTCCACCAGCAGGTTCTAATTATGTCACACAAAATGTTCAGGTCATTAAATCTAGTGTTTCTGATGTTGTTTGTCTTGCATATGTGCACGAGGTCCATCAGAGCTGGATATGAGGATGCCTTGTATGCTAGGCATAGATCACCTCTCAAGTAACCTGTAGGAGACAGAGTACAAAGATAAGACCTTTCTGTGTAGGACAGGGAATTCATACCCTGGATTCTCCAGGTGGCGAACCTTTGAGGGCATTGCAGTTGTTGCAAGTACTTGATTAGTTACATGCCAACATGCTCATTGTACTCAATGATGGGTCTGATAAGGGCTAAGTAGAGTAGTACTTTTACTTGGGTGGCCATGGTGGTGTAGCAGTTAGGGTTGCCGCCTCACAGCAAGAGGTTCACTGGTTCAATTCTCAGCTGGGGTGCTTTCTGTGCAGAGTCTGCATGTCCTCCCTGTGGTTGTGTGGGTTTCCTCTGGGTGCTCCAGTTTCCTCCCATAACCCAAAGACATGGGATTGGATACTCTAAATTGGCCCTAGGTGTGAGTGTGTGCATGTGTGTGCCTTCTGTGGAAGGTTGGGCACTGGGCTGGTAACTCAACACTATCTTGACTACATGTTGGTTGAATGCCAGTTTACTGTCTGCATATGCTTCCATATCCATAACTATTTGGTTGACTCTTGGGGCTGTTTTATAGATGAAGTAATTAGCTTTGGTGGATGACTTCCAAAAGGGCACTATAATGCATTCCTTTGAATTGAGTTTCAAACCGTGATTTCACAACAGTCAATTGTTTGTGTTAGACCCTCTTGTAGGATGTTGTTGAAATGGGGGACTCCATGATGACTCTCAGATTACAGTCAGCTGCTAACTTGGTAAGCAAGAGGCATTTGACATTAGCCTTGACCTCCAAAAGGTAGATGCCAAAAAGAAGCTGGCCCAGCATGGAACCCTGGATCACTCTGCTGGTGACGGGTCTCTTGGTGGAGGTGGTCTCACCAATCCTTACTTCTTGGGTCCTATCAGAGAGATCCATAATATCTTTCTTCATATAATCTCAGGACATTTACACCCACATGGGCTATTATAGAATCCAATTGGTACCTGTGGTGGGATAGATGCATGATATTGCAGATTCTAGCTCCCGATAGGCAACTAACCATTAACTTCTACTTGTACAGCCTGGTGAGAGAAGTATATGTGTGCATTGTACACTAGAATCCCCTTTGACAAAAGTAATAGGTAAAATGTTTGCTTGCCTTATAGGTTCATAGGTTCATAGGTAGTTACTAGGCTATCAGCCCAAGGGCCTAAGTAAGCCTAGCCAACAAGGTTCCCTGGCTTATGCCACCCAAGAAAGTTTTTTTCCTGTGTTCCTCTTGAGCAGAGCCACAGAAGTGATCCCTGGGGTGTATTTCCTATTTTCCATCCACTCATGAAGATTTTTCTTGAAGAGTGCTAGTGAGGAACTTTGCTTGACATAGATGGGTAGCTTGTTCCAGAGTATGGGAAGTCTCTGGGACAGACATCTATCCCTCCAGCATGTCCTGTTTATTGTGGTGACAAGGTTTAGGTCCCTAGACCATGAGGTTCAGAGGGATTGGGATTTCTTTAGGTGTAGCATGTCCAACAACTCTGGGTTTGACATAGCTTTATATGTTAGGCAGAGATCACCTCGGAGTAAGCGATATGCTACGGAGTAAAGCTGGAGTTTTTTGAGATGGTCAGTGTAGGGCATCTGTTTGAGGCCAGTAATCCTCTTTGTGAGGTATGTCTGTTGCCTTTCTAGCTGCTGCAGATTTCTTGTGAGGTACATTCCAAAAGGGGCAAACTTTGTTTGTATGCAGAAGTTATGTATGTACATCTCTCCCATACTGTCCTAGTTTCTTTAAAGATTAAAAGGTTATCTGAGTACATGTGACAATTGCCACTTTATCTCAGGATGACCATATCTTCCAAGCTGACCACAGAGACATTAGGAAATTGCAAATCTATATTGTCAGGACCTGTATTAGGGTTGGGCTATTATGGTTTAGGATCTTGGTTTTACACGGGGGTCACCTGAGCAGTGACTAGGGTGAAGGCTAGATTTTAGATAGAGCTATGATCTTAGTGCTGTTTTATGCTCTAACTAGCTGCATTAAACTTAGTTCCATGCAAAGCCTTTTTGTGTTATGTGTTAAAGTCCTAAGTGTTAGTAGCTTTATAGGTTTCCTACTATTCAGGGTACTGCTAACCACCAGTGAGTGGTGAATGGCTCTGTGAAAACATGCCTAAGTTATAGCAGATAGAAAAAAGCTGAAAACTATCTCCTGTGCCCTCTTACTGATAAAAGGCAACACTTAAAGCTCTTTGGACTGCCTGCCAACTCAGACAGACCAGGTAAACACATTCTGCTACAAGATGAATGATCCTGGAACTTCTTAATGTAAAAGCACAATAGAAGTACCTCTGAAGTGCATATTAACATCCAACTAATGCTTTAAAAAGCCCTCTGGCTAATGGAACAATCTCACTTTAAACCTCCATACATGCTTCCCAACTCAGACTGACCAGGCTACTTTACTACTGCCACTAGAATAGCCGTCCCAGTCTTCTTAATATAAAACACACACTTTGATTGGAAAAAAGTGAAAAAGTAGCAACTAGCTACAACAAGTAATTGCCACTTTAAGCTCCTTTGTGTGTTTCTCAACTCAGACAGACTAGACTATCTTTCTAGTCCCATTGGAATTCCAGTCCTGGCCTTCTTAAAGTAAAAACACAGTTTAGTTAGCCAAATGTGAAAAGGGTATAGAAACAAATCAAATAACTAGCCTTAACAACAGTTCTCACTTTAAGCCTCCCTGTGTGTTTTCCAATGTGGACAGACTGGGCTACCTTTCTAATCCCACTAGAATTGCAGTCCCAGTATTCTCAATATAAAAAATACACAATTTTTCTCAATTTTTTTCCTCACAATTATTAATAAAAAGAAATGCATACAACAATAAGACAGCAAAGTAACTATTTACACTAGGTATAATAAGCAGTTTGCCTAGTAATACGACTGCATCTAGAACTTTGCACAGTAAAATAAAATTCCATATGGGCATGAAAGAGTAATAAGAAAAATTTGTAAGACATTTGATTAGGAATAAATAAAAATAAAAATATAGCAGTGAATGGATATACAAAAATTAAACCTGTTAATTAATATATATATATCTATATATATATATATCTATATATATATATATATATATATATATATATATATATATATATATATATATATAAATATATATAAACAAACATATTATAAAGTACATTTGCATAACTTATCCATAATATTATTTAAATCCTGGAAGTGTTTCTTGTAATAAAAATCAATATAATAAGCTTTAAAATATTTCTCAACAATTTTGCTAAAATTTTTCCATGACATATTTAGACAGGCAGTCCAATTTTAGTAATATGTAATTTAATAAGCATAAATATGGCTATTAATAGAAATAGATCTTTATTTGGTAAATCAGCAGGAGGTATGGGTAAGACTGTAAATTATTTACTGTAAATCTTTTAGTAAAACCCATAAGTTGTAATTTAGCTTTATGATTTAACCAAATGTGTTGTGAGTGTTTACAGCTCCATAAAGTATGACTCAGATCTGCTTGAGGATAGTTAAATAAAATACATGATGATAGAGTTTTAGGAAAAAAAAGGTTGCAATTTTTGCAGGGGTTGGGGACGCATTATTGAGAACCATAAATTGTGAACAAAATATGTTTTTTAGAGGGGTGAATTTATTATTTATTGCAATTGATTTATGTAATAAATCATAGAGATGTTAGGAAGTTTATTTAACCAATAAGGAGAGAATAGATAATAATTTTTATATTTAATTTTAGCATTCAGTTTCTAGGTATTGGATATAAATTTGGCTGATTATAACAAGGAAATTATTTGCTTGTAAGTATAATAGCTTTTATAATTAAAATTGGATATATCAAATTCATTATTCAATAGCTAACAAATTGGATTTAAAATTATTAAGTATCCTTTGGTTAGATTATAGTACATTTTCAGATGAAAAACATTTAACATTTATAAAATCAATGACACACAGGTTTGCAATTGGAGAAAAATAAGACAGCTCTAACACATGGTGGTTAAGTTTCAGATTGGGATTTTTATTTATTTGTGGTAAGAAGGCAAACATATCATATACATTTAAAGATTTAAGACGTTTCTGGAATAAAAAAATACTATTAGTAGTAAGACTTGATATTTGAAGCTTTTTAAGGGCATGGAGATTTAAGTAAGGTAAAGCTTGAATATTTATTTGATAAGTGTTAAAGTAGTTATGCTAAAATTTACACCAGAGAAGTTGCTATACTTCAGACTTGAGAGGTACATTTAGAACTTTGACTAGTCTTGTCACATTAATAATCATATAATATAGATATGTATATCAGGTAAACCAAGACCTCCCTTTACATTAGTTGCAATTAATTTTTATAGAATGTATGAAATGATTTAGGAAACTGTGTAAATATATTAAGATCAGAGGTGATATTATGGAAGAACTTTAGAGGTATATTTTGAATTGAAACAATGAATAGAAATAAAAAATGTTCAATTTGATAATTGTCACTTTAGATAAAAGAGACAAATTTAATCTGCTCCATTTAATAATATCTTGTTTAATTTTATTCTAAGTATTCATTGTGTTATTTAAAAGTGAATTTGATTGGTTGTGGTTGAAATAAACACTAAGAATTAAAATGATGTAGACTTTAATATCATAGGTTATGGTGTTTGGTGGTAGAGATAATTGCCATTGAGCGGGAATATAGCAGATATATGAAGATTCAAAGAGCAATTGGAAATTTTTGAAAAACTTTATAGTTAGAATTAACCTTTGGGGATATCTAAACTGGAGAGAGTAAAATATATTGTTACATCATCTACAAATGCAGTAAAAGGCTTATTGATCTTGAATAATTTTGGTGCGTGGACAAACGTATCTTGAGTAAGAGCATAAAAAAAGATAAGGAGATACAGGGCAACCCTGTCTAGCCCTGTTTAAAATACTTACTGGATTAGAAAAATTCTTATTTATGAAAAAGTTGCATAAAAGCTTTATCATATAAGTTGTTAATAGCTTTAATAAAAGAAGCAGGGAATGTGTTGCATAACTGTAAATAACAACTGTAAGTGAGGATGATCAAAAGATTTAGAAGCATCTATTAATAGATTAAATTGTTGTAATTTAAGTTATTTGGGGGATGATTGGGTAAGTTCCAGTGTGAGAGTATGACCTGAAGTATGCCTTTGGTTTAGAAAACTAAATTGATAAGGAGATGGAATGAAAGGAAGAACCAATTTTAATCTATTAGCAAGAATAGATGCATATATGTTTACATCTGTGTTAATTACGGATATTGGTCTATAACTAGCTGTCCACATGAATTTTTTTTTTGGCGAAGTTTTAAGCCAGATGCCCTTCCTGACACAACCCTCCCCATTACCTGGGCTTGGGACCGGCACAAAGAAATGCACTGGCTTGTGCATTCCCAGTGGCTGGGTTCATCAAGTTATGGGAAAGAGTAGTGGAAGCTAGGTTAAGAAGGGATGTGATGATTACTGATCAGCAGTATGGTTTCATGCCGGGAAAAAGCACTACAGATGTGATGTGTTTGCTCTGAGAGTGTTGATGGAGAAGTACAGAGAAGGTCAGAAGGAGTTGCATTGTGTTTTTGTAGACTTAGAGAAAGCATATGACAGGGTGCCTAGAGAGGAGTTGTGGTATTGTATGAGGAAGTCGGGAGTGTCAGAAAAGTATGTAAGAGTGGTACAGGATATGTACGAGGGTAGTGTGACAGTGGTGAAGTCTGCGGTGGGAGTGACGGATGTCTTTAAGGTGGAGGTGGGGTTACATCAAGGATCAGCTCTGAGCCCTTTCTTATTTGCAATGGTGATGGACAGGTTGACAGACGATATCAGACAGGAGTCCCCATGGACTATGATGTCTGCAGATGACATTGTGATTTGTAGTGAGAGTAGGGAACAGGTTGAGGAGACCCTGGAGAGATGGAAATATGCTCTAGAGAGAAGAGGAATGAAGGTCAGCAGGACTAAGACAGAATGTATGTGTGTGAATGAAAGGGAGGATAGAGGAATTGTGAGGATGCAAGGAGTAGAGGTGGCAAAGGTGGATGAATTTAAATACTTGGGATCAATAGTTCAGAGTAACGGTGAGTGTGGAAGAGAGGTGAAGAAGAGAGTACAGGCAGGATGGAGTGGGTGGAGAAGAGTGTCAGGAGTGATTTGTGATCGATGAGTACCAGTAAGAGTAAAAGGGAAGGTCTACAAGAGGGTAGTGAGGCCAGCTATGTTATATGAGTTGGAGACAGTGGCATTGACAAAAAGGCAGGAGTTTGAGCTTGATGTGGCAGAGTTAAAGATGCTAAGATGCACTGGGTGTGACAAGGGTGGACAGGATTAGGAATACGTATATTAGAGGGTTCAGTCCAGGTTGGAAGGTTTGGAGACAAAGCCAGAGAGGCAAGATTACATTGGTTTGGACATGTGATGAGGAGGGATGCTGAGTATATTGGGAAAAAGATGCTAAGGATGAAGCTACCAGGTAACAGGAAAAGAGGAAGGCCTAAGATAAGGTTTATGGATGTGGTGAGAGAGGACATGCAGGTGATTGGTGTGACAGAGGAAGATGCAGAGGACACGAAGAAATGGAAACAGATAATCCACTGTGACGACCCCTAACGGGAAGAGCCAAAAGAAGATGATGGTCTATAAATAGCTGTGTCATTCGAATCATGATTATATTTTAAAAAGTGAACTATTTTGGAGCAACTAAGATAAAAGTTGGGTATGTCTACATTTTTAATAGTATTATAACGGCTTGAATTATATCTTTGGTACTGTTTAACAATTGTTCTTTATATTTAATAGTCAAGATAAATAGTGTCAGATAGTCTAATTTTATTAGTCTGGACAAATTTTAGAAGAGGATTGGTCCCATTCAGAATATTTTGCAAGACATTTTGCTTCATATCATGAAATTTGTGAGTAATAAAGAGTGTGTATTTACTAGGCCTGAATAATTTCATTTTTTTACTCATGATCTGTCTGAGGTGCCCGTTTTGTCTCAAGTTCATTTAGTTTATTTATTAATGTAGCTTATTTTATTTTGTGGAGCTTTTTATACAAGAAGGCTTTACTTTAGAAAAATAGCTCGAGGTTAAGTTTTTAATGTTACCCAATGCATATCAAAAGAAATATCAGAGTTTAAATTTCAGTTTGGAACTTTCATATTGGAGAAATTATATCATCCTTTGCATCTTGCTTATCTAATGGGTTCGACGCCACTGCCCAATCATGTCTATATTTATTTAAAATAGGGATGAAAATGTTAAATCTAATAATATCTTAGAATGATCAGAAAAAAAGTATTGGGTTTGTGTGAAAATTGAGCTTATAATTATGAAATGAATTTGAAATTAAAAAAAAAATATTCTAGAGTAAGATTTATGACATTTAGAAAAGTAGGTATAGGCAGAAGAATTATTCTGATTTGGAAACAAATGAAAAGGATTAAATAAGTCAAAACCTGATATTAAGTCCAATATGGCTAAAGAACCATTTAGATTATCTTGCTTATAGTTAGAGGTTCTACCTTTCCTAAAATTAATGACTGAATTATATTACTCTCTAATGATAAAAAGATGATGTTTATGATTATTTAATATGTTATGAATTTCCATTATAAATTAATATTGTTTGTCACTAGGTGCATATAAATTTTAAAAAGTATAGGAATTTTAAAGGTAGGATTTTTACAGATACAATAGCATCATCTTCCCTTTGGTTATAATCATTAAAAAGAATATTTTCTTGAAACATTTTCTTTATCAAAATAGCTACATTTTTACTTTTATAGTTATCTGCATAAGCTACAATGCATTTAATTAATTTTTCTTAATTTAGTTCCATAAAAGGATCTGTTGGTAAAAGCTTTGTCAAATGGAAAACTGTCATAGGGTCTTTATGTAGAAATATGGTGCTTTGAAGGTAGTTAGAATTACTGGATAACATATTTACTTTCCCCTACTGGTAACATAGGAGTACATTTTATTTTATGGCATGTCCACTTCAGACTGGTAAATCACAATCTTTTGATATCCATTCAGTGATATGTTCTCACTAATCTAGTCCTGCACAGAAGTGGCAGTTTAGGAGGAGGACAACAGCGCACCATGCATATTAATGAAGGCATGCTGCTTGACCTCCTAATCCTACATGGAGTGTGGACGAGTGCAGGGGGCGAGTCTGAGAATAGAGCTCTCAGAAAAAACATGCCCCTGCAAAGTAGAACAGCAGAAACTGGAAATAAATGACCGAGGTCGCACATAGGTGTCTGCATATGCCCACCAACAGTCCCCATGTGTTCAACAGCAACAGTACATATAAATAAAATGAATCCCTTTTATTTTTTTTTTAAACCCCGAGTACAGTTAACTGTAGATGCGTGAGTTTGCCCATCGCTTATCTATGGTTAAAGCAGCTGAAAAGGCTGAAGAGGATAACAAGGACTGTATAAGCCAACAAAGCAACACAGCAATAGTGTAGTGGTTCGAACATCCGCCTAACAAACAGGCATTCCTGGTTCGAGTCCCACTGCAGCGCATACCGTTTTCCATGTGAAATCTGTATATGAACTATTTTACATCTTTTTGCTGTATAACCTACATAATAACATTTAAATGTGAACTGGAGTACAGCATTAAATGCACATGTGTAGTGTCAGTGTCATAATGAATAAGGCGCTAGTAAGCAGGTATAAGCACAAATAAGCAGTAGTAAGCATATATAAGCACTAGTAAGCGTGTATAAGTGCGTTTGCACATGGATAAGCATCGTCTACACAGATTAAGCAAAGTAAAAGCTAACTGAGTGTAAGAAACTGTAACCAGAGGTTAGCAGTGCTTACCGTCACGCAAACCCACTTACAGCTGCTTTAAAGTGCCTTAATCACTCTGTACCCAACAGCCCATGTTCTGCCCAGCAACAAAAGAAACTGCCTTTGCAAGGCTAGAACTCAGGACCCTATGCACTATAGTTAGAGTAGTTAACCACTAAGCCATCATAGCAATAGATTAGCATGAGGTATCAGCAAACTAATCCTCATCACAGGAAAATCAACCCAAACATGTGAACTGAATCTATGTACAGTGTGAAGTGGTATAACCTGCTACATAACATAAAATTGTGAACTGGAGTACTGCAGTAAGCATAGATGTTTGGTGTTATTGTAATAAAGTGTAGAAGTAGTAGAAGTGTAGAATCATGAATACCAGATATATATAGAACCTGTAATGAATAATAAATCACTGCCAAATGGCAAATATAGTGCTAAGTAACTATTAAGCAATACTAACCATAGCACAGCTCAAGTTAGTAAGTATAAGCAATGTGCAAGGAAGCCAATTCAATCTGCCTAGTGGTATACCTCTTTAAGCAGTGCTAACCTTATGTAAGCAGGTGTGCCCATAGCTTAGCCTTTTCAAAACTGGCCAACCAGGGGAAAGTGCGGCAAATCAGCCATATTTAAACCCCACAGGCGGGAATAAATCTCTTAACTGGCTGTAGCTTCCTACTGCAGGCAGAATGGCTGGTGTTGTTGAAGGCACTCGATTTAGAATGCAGCGCTGGGGCATCCAGGAGTCAAAAATCATGGTATGGATCCTGGTAAAACACCATAAGCAGAGACTACTGCAGGGCCAGTACCAGGGCTTGCAGTATAAAACAGAGGCCTGAGACAGCCTCACCCGTGACCTCACTAGTGCCACAGGTATCCCCCAGACTGGTAAGCAGGTCAGGCACCACCATGCTGACATGAAGCGGCAGAGGGGGGATGTACTGGAACAGTGGATCCAGGAGTCTCGGCAGATGCCCAGTGCCAAAGTACTGAATAAGTACTCATTCTACTAAGTAGTAAATAATTGCCTAGCTTCTGTATACTATGGATAGGTATGATTAATATCACTTTATTTCCCTGACAGCTGCAGATGACCAGGCTGTGAACCAGCAAGCCCATGATGTTAGGCTGCAAAGGCTGCATCGCGAGGCAAGTTAGTAATTAGTCTGCATGTACTGTCATAACAAATAAATATAAGAGCCTTAGAAAGTGTTCCAGTAAAAATAAATGTGTAATAGTCTGTGAATAAAGGTATAACCCCTGGAGTGCTTCTGTTTTCTCTTCTCTCATATGTTGGCGATCTGTTCCATTCTATAAATAGTACTGTTGTATCTTAAGCAGTGTCACCCACACCGTGGTATGCGATAAAAATGTGTATGAAGTCCTGCATAACAATGTTGCAAGTGCCAAGAGGTCAGTCATATTGTACAAGTTAGGGAGACTTAGATTGAAAACAGTCAAAAGCTTTACATCAGTTTCCTTATAGCACAGTGTACTGTGATGTTAGCTATACCTTTATTGTCACACATAGCAGGGGTTTGAATCCTTGGAGTGCTACTAAGTTGTATGCATAATCATACCCCACAACTGTACAAATTTTGTTACAATGTTCAGATAGAAGCTTCATGCATAATTACACCCAACAACTGCACAGAATTTTCTAGAATGTTCACATTGAAAGTTGTATGCATATTCATACCCCACAACTGTTCCAATCTGTCCAGCATGTCCAGATAAATGGCCCATATCACCAGCCTGGTACCTGTTCCCCTGAAAATTCAGTGTGATGATCCAATAAATGTAGGCAGCTGTCAATGACATTTAACTGATAGTCAAACGTGTACATAGTCAGAGAATGTATATGAAAACAAACCTGTCATTCTGGCACCTCACCCAAAGTGTATGACAGCAATTCTCAACATATGTTGCATTAACACCTGCAGCCTGTTGCGCCTGTATGTAAGACACATGTCACTTATATAATAATCTATAAACATAACAGTGTACAATATAAGGCCATTAGGTAGTGTAATAATACATGTAAGGGACAGATCACTGCAGTGACTAAGAATGCTGTGAAAACTACAAGGATATATTAGTTGTTAATTGAACTCTCTCTCACCCCTACCATATGTGCAAAATAACCCAATGACACTCCTCAACTGGTATGTGTACACTCCAAACTTTTGTTGGGACATATGTCCTAATGGTTTATAAACATTCACATTTTTTTCTATGCATGTGCCATGTTAAAATACACCTATATTGGTGGCCTGTTTCCATCAATAAAACCTGCATGCTCCTGTAATGGCCACTGTTGTTCCATATATGCATATGTTCTACTTGCTCTGCAACTGTGTTTAATCTGGTGTTTTGGGTTAATGGGAATATCTATGCATGCTGTTATAACTAATCCTAAATGCTGTTGACTGTTACTAACCCATATCTGTCATAAACCTGTGACAACACAGCTCGTATGGGAAGGCTGGTCCCAGCGGATCTATCTGTCCCACCTCAGCTGGCCATGGCAACAGGCACAAGCACATCTGGGGCAGAGCCTGGGACCTCCTCCTCTGTGGGCACTATGCCACCTTCAGATGGAACCGCTGCAGGGAATGGGGCTCACCCCCCCTTGGAGCGGACGCTGCGGGAAACCTGTCACCTGTCAACAGATCCGGGACGTGGTGCATAGGGAGCTCGATCTGGAGTATTAAGACTGGCTACACCAGCTTGAGGGCCAAATGGCACTATTAGAGGGTAAGTCTGCCCCTCCTACACAGCCCCCAGCACAGCCACCTTTGGGGCCATGAAGGTGCAGTGGTGACTGCCCATGGGTGGGGACCACAGTCCCACTGTTTCCAGTTGGGGGCTCATGGGCTTGCAACTTCCAAACAGCCCTCCCCACCCAAGGTGTTTACCCCCCACATGTGTCATACACCGGGCCCTGTATGCGTCTTGTATGTCTTGTCTGTTAACCTACCCAACCTACCTCCCCAAATATACCTACTACCCCTCCCCAACATCCCACTCTCACCTGAAAAAAAAAAGGGAATCTGTTCCCACAAAAAATCTTGCCCCATACATAGCTGGCCATCTTGCACACGTGTCCACTGGACACATGTAATCTGATCTAACTGGCATCACAATGAATATATGTTGTCCTCCCCTCTCTCCCAGGGGTTTGAGGGTGCAAATGTACCTGCAAATTTAGTGTATATGCACAGCTGTTGCTGTAGAAGAAATGGGCAGCTATGGACCTTCCCTTCACCCTCCTGCACATCCCTAGCTATTTTTCTTACTGTCCGTCCCTCTTTGTGCTTTCTTCACCACTTTCCTATCAACCCCCTTTTCTTTTCTTTTAAAGGAATTAGCATGAGGGTAAGCGGGAGTAAGAACTTTTAAGCATCAGTAAGCGGGATTAAGCCTGTTTGCATGGGTGTAAGCAATGACTATACAGGTAAAGCAATTCAGGAGATAACTGAGTATAAGAAACAGTAACCATAACTTAGCAGTGCTTACCGTCACGCAAACCCACTCAAACCCACTTACAACTGCTCAAAAGTGCCTTAATCACACTGTATCCAATGGCCATTGTTTTGCCTAGAAACAAAATAAACAGCCTCTGCTAGGATCAAACCAGGACCCCACACACCATAGCCAAAGTGATTTACCACTAAGCCATCACAGATATACATATCTTTGATGCACTCACAAACATATCATCCAGCCCAGTCATTCAACAGTACAGAGAATGTATTCCAACATGTAGATGTATGCGTGTGAGTAAATATATTAATGTCTAAACAGGTACAACATGTTGACATATATATATATATATATATATATATATATATATATATATATATATATATATATATATATATATATACAGGTTTACTATTATAACTCCGAAGTGCATTCTGTCGAAAGCTGGTATCTCCGATTCCAAAGCGCGAAGGTGACAATGTCGAATTCTGACATTGCTGAAAGTACATCTCGAATTCGACCTCTAAATGGGCTTTAACTGGGTTGAGATAGGTACGAGACTTGTACTTCGACAATGTCGGGTTGGACTTTGTCACCATTTGACCCTTCTGTTCACTGTAGTGGTGTTGACAACATAAGCATTGGAATTATGATAGTAAACCATATCTATATATATATATATATATATATATATATATATATATATATATATATATATATATATATATATATATATATATATATATATATATATATATATATATATATATATATATATATATATATATATATATATATATATATAGATATATCTGTATATAAACATACAAACATGCAAATGCCTACATCTATTGATATATGTCCACATATACTGCAGGTTTCATATATATATATATATATATATATATATATATATATATATAGATATAGATATATATATATATATATATATATATATATATATATATATATATATATATATATATATATATATATATATATATATATATATATATATATATATATATATATATATATATATATATATATATATATATATATATATATATATATATATATATATATATACACATATATATATATATATATATATATATATATATATATATATATATATATATATATATATATAGTGGTGGTGCTGTAGTGTTGTCGCCTCACAGTAAGACATTGTCCTGTTCGATTCTCAGCTAGAGCATCTTCTGTCTGGAGACATGCGTGAATGGGCGTACCTTCATTGAAGGTTGTGCATCAGGGCCGGCAACTCGCCATATAAAAATCTACTGCCAATCATTAGCGGACCGGAGTTCTGCTGTGGCGACCCCTAACTGGGAATTAGGTATATACGGACATACATCTGCAGATAACAATGGGGAAATAACAAAAGATACATGTCATCATGCAACGCTAATGGGGTTGAGAGGCCCCACACAATATACATCTGGTACGAATAGGTACCCCCCCCAGCCAAGCACAACCCCCCCCCCTGTTAATACAGTACCAAGTGTTGCAGATCCTATAACCAGCACCAGACATGACATGGCCATCCCTAGGATACATATACAAAGACACATATGTGCAGATACATATGTATATATACATACACACACACACACATATATCTATATATATATATATATATATATATATATATATATATATATAGATAGATAGATATAGATATATATATAGATATATAGATATATGTAACTACACATACACACACAGAGATTTGTACAGTAATATACATATGTAGTACGTGCACACAATATGTAGCAGCCAGTATTCCTACAGTCACCGCCTTACCAGCTGGAGACTGTATGAGTCATCCATACGAATGACAGTCATAGCCTGCAACATATACCCACAGAGATATCAAAGGGTATAACACCACACACAGGTGTGCATAAATGAATGTGAAGTCTTTATCTGTGTACTATAACAGTTGTATATGCTATGTCATATAGCTGTTTAGACACTGACATCCATATGAACAGTGTAATGCAACTGTGAAATAGTTATACTAAGACAGTAGTCTGGAAAGGTTGACATATGTTGCTGTCCAGGCTGAGACCTTCAAGTAGTACATTAGTAATGACAGACTGGGCCACAGCATACCAGACAATCAACAGTATGTAATGCAAATGTATAGGTCAGTAGCCTCTATCTACACTCTGTACACAATCCTTAGGGGGTACAGACCCCTGTTGACACAATGTAATGTATCTGTTACATAACAAGGCATACCTGACATCATCACAATAACACTGACAAACAGAACATCCCGTATGGCAGGAGGCAGTAGGCCTGCATTTACCAAAGGTGGATTGTAGTGTAAAGTACATCCAGATACCTTAAGGCAGCTTATCCTAGATACCTACACATGTTGTAACAGTCTAGATTAGTCATGATGCACCCCCCCTACACTCACTAATACTGGGCCATATACCACTGTTACATACACTGACCTCTGGAGTGCATTAGGGCACACATGTATTGTGTAGGTGAAGCCCACACATATATGGCCCCAACCCCCCAATATGTGTGGGGGACACAACAGCAGTGGAGTGACGGCAGGAATGACAGCATGACATATACACAGCCCAGTACATAACAACCCCTGACAGCATGTCATATGTGCAAAGCCTGGTTTGTAGGTGGAGGACAGAGGCTGGAACACAGGCACAAATGTGTAAAACCGTTGTCATGCACTAAGCAAGATATGTATATGTGTATATATCTATATGGATATATGTATACTTATATACACATATATGTTCACCATATGTCCTGCACATGGAGTGGAGCCCTACCTCAGCCCCAATAGTCCCAACCTCTCAGTGCAAGGGGATGTCACATATGTAGTACAGGTATATTTGTAGACTATTGCTACTGTAATAGGGATTGGCTTCACCGAAATGGTGTGTGTGGGAGGCCACATCTGCTGTTAACATGTGCGCCATTCGCTACCTACAGACATCCTAAGGTCATCATAGTACAGTACCACTGCTAGCACATTAACACCCCTGTGGACTACAGCTGTGATATGACCAATATGTGTGGGCAGTCTGACACACTCGGGTCAGTCCAGGGGTATACACAGAACCCCTTCATGCAAGACATGTGGACCAGACCTGTCAATGTGGATGGTAACAGCCATGTAGATGGGTATAACATGTGCATACTGGTATACATTTGCTCACACAATATATGCATTCATACACCCCTGTCTGTCCTGCCACATAATAACCACTGGTACACAGGTGCCATGGCCACATACTATCCACTAGTTACTGACATACATCTGAACAGCATCCCACTGCTTTGTCTGACATACATGACTGTTATGGTGGCCAGGTAGCAGTACATCTGGCAAGTATCTGGACATGACATCTCACTGGATAGGTACAGTAAGCTGCTAGGCATGTAACAAAGCACAGTGCAGGCTACAGGCAGACTGACTCAACACTGGGCTAAATCTCCCATGTGGGAATACACATGTACCTGCATAGATAGCAGGATCTACAGGCATATCACATCACAGAGTAACAGACACTTGTGTGAAAGTGCATAACCACAACCAATGTGAACACAACCACAGCCACATATGGTAAGCTAGCGTAATATTACAGTATATGGACTATCTGATGTACACCATCCTCATATGGGTCACTCATGCAACAACCCTACATATACTGGGCCGCTACACAGTGTGGTATGATGGCTGTCTGTGGTTTGGGACATGTGTGTGTTCGCCCCCACAAACATGTAAGCTGATAGGGTGACATACAGTGGAGCAGCATGTAACATCAGATAGAACAGGACCGAGAACAATGACATCTACCACAGTCTCTACACAGGCCAGGGTACATATGCACTATACACACACTGTCGACAATTACCAGACTTACACATACCTCAGTACTGTACACACAACCACAGAATGCCCAAGCTATGTCCTCAAATACATCCCGTACTATACATAACATGTGTAGTAGTCTGATATCTCACTGGCTTGTTATCAGATATGCTGTCAATTAATATGGTGTACAGAACATATGCACCCCCTACTGCATGACATATGTACAAAGGTTGACAGAGTTGTGGCTGGAGGCACAAACACAGGCCAAATAGTGACATGTCCCTGTGATTACCTCATACATCTCCTGTTGTAAGAGGGTGTGATGCAACATATGCCCTATGAAGGATATGACGCCAGTAGCTCTCACGGCTGTCACCATCTACTGACTCCAATACTCACACTACCTTCTGCAGTTGCGAAATAGGTTCTCTGTGGGTAACACAAGGAACAAAAGGCACCACACACTGCCCAGTCTGCAGATGACCCTACAGATGGGGATTCCTCACAAAAGTAGCACTGACATGACAAGTATTAAAACATGTAGGACAGCCATATCCACACACACCCCCTGTTAAACCAATAGTACCCCAACTGCAGCATAGCAGCACTTACAGTCTGTAGTCAGGACAAGCACATCTCCCTCCTGTGTGTTGGCCTGTTTCCACACTGTATGTTGTCAGAGGTAAGTCCCCAATCCATCTGTGATGCTATTTGCCAAACAACAGATCTAGTTCCTGCTCACAGTGAATGAAAAGGCCCAACACCAACATGATGTTCCTAGATATTGGAGTATGTTTCTATGCAATTGGCTATGGGAATGTTACCACAGCTGTTCCACATGCAATCAGCTAGAGGAGGGCTGTAATCCATGCACAGTCCATTAGCTGATCATGAGCATCACTGACAATACACATGCTGCTGCCTAAGCAAAGCAGGTGTAAGTCTCCACATACACCAGGGAGGGAGTGAGAGAGGCAGACAGAGGCAAAGATAAGTCAAGGTGGGTTGGGAGAGTAAAAGGTAAGCATGTTTGTGTCACACACCTACCTGTCTAGGGTATCGAACCCATGACTGACTATGTACTGATATCACATCTGTTATCTCTGCATGGTGGATATTGTGATTTATGCTATGGGCACCATATAAGAGTTTTTGAAAACACACTCAAAATTGGGACTAATTGTTACCAACTCACAACCACCTCCACACAGAACAATATAGAATGTGTCATGGAGAGTACTGGAGTAGTCTTTCCCCAAAGGTTTATTTCACAGTGAGTGTCAAAGGAAAAATATACTTTAAAAATGATCAAAACATGGTGGGTTCAGGTTAAGGCACTTTAATCTTGCAGCAAGGAGACAAAAACGTGCTAATACAGAGTTTGTCTAACCAGAAACAGGAAATACATTCATTTTTATAGATTCTCAAATTAATCTTGTCCTACCATGCTGACGTAACAGATTACCACCTTTTCATCATCATCTGCTGACCATCTTTCCCATGAATTTCTGCTGATTTAAACAATTTTTATGTGAAACTCCCTGGTTACTTTCAGTTACATACTTGTTATGTTACATTCAAGATACTATGGCTAAATCAAGCACAATGCTAACAGTTCATTTCTCTAATAATCCTTTGTCTACTTTATCTTTAAATTACTACAGCTGCAGAGGTTCCCATCCTCTGGACAAAGCTGTTTGTCTAGAATCATTACATTTATAACATAAGGCATTGCTCATTCATTTACTTCTGACCTAGCAGATTAAACACCTGCTTCTCAAGTACATTTGATTTAATCAAATAGTCTGCAAGATGGCGCCTGTGTGTTCGGCTTGCCGTCTGACAGCTTTGCCAGTTTCTTTGTATTTGCTGCTTTTTGCGTGTGTTTGGCAGTGTGTGGATTTGGAAATTACTTATGACCGACGGTCGTTAATTGACATTGGTGTCTCTGCTGGATTACTGCCGTTTGGGGGAAGTGTTTATCGAAGCGTGTTTTCTTCTGGTTTGGATCCTTTGCCAGAGTACTGTTTAACTGTCCCGCCATTGTATTCTATTGGTGGGAGGCTGAGGAAGCATAAGAAGCGGGGTTGCTGTGGAGGACAGTTAGTCAAATTGAAGATACTGGTGGCTTCCTTCTCTGGCGTTCTGGGAGTTAAGCAAAGGCTGTTTCCTGGGTCTTTGGTGTCCTGGCGGACGTGGGATCCTATGGTTTAGTTGAGTATCCTCGTTGTTGGCTTCTCAATGGGGGATTGTGCTTCTTTTCCACGGTTTCGACGGTGTTGCTTGAGAGGAGTGGATCCGAGGAATCTAAGACCGGTAGCTAAAGCATTGCCTGCTGTAGGAATTGTGTCAACTTGAAAGTGGGGACTGGTGAACGCCAGGTCAGTGGCTAATAAGACATTTGTTTTAAAAGAGTTTTTTATGCAACATGCATTGGATATATTCTGTATAACTGAGACTTGGATATCATCTGGTGAATGGAGCTCTGTGAATGAATTGGTGCCGACGGACTGTGTGCTTATTAGTGTGCCCAGAGTTTCAAGACGTGGTGGTGGGCTGGCAGTTATTTGTAGAACAAACCTGCTAATAAAACAACTATATCCTGCAACTACTTATAGTAGTTTTGAATTATGTTTATTTGAACTGGGACATTTAAGTCCACTTCTTTTTGCAGTGGTTTATAGACCTCCAAGATATAATAAGGATTTTATATCGGAGTTTTCCGAATTTTTGATTGAGTATGTTTTACGTTATGATCAGATTATATTACTTGGGGACTATAATATTCATGTTTGTTGTCCAGATAAGCCACTTGTTTCAGATTTTTGTGATCTGTTAAATTGTTTCAGTTTAAATCAGTGTGTTGATGGGGCCACTCATGAATGTGGTCACACGCTGGATTTGGTATTATCATCTGGGCTTGTTGTGGAAAATCTTTGCATTCAAGATGCTGTATTTTCTGACCATAAACCTATTGTATTTGATGTTAAGTTGCATTCTAGTGTAGATAATCATTCTGTTTCAGTTAGATTTAGACGTTTTTTTAATCAAGATGTTCTTGAGAAGTTTTCTTTATTATTTAAAGAAGCTATGATTCATTTTTCAGAATGGTCTACATTGAATGGATTATTAAGCTGTTTTAATGAGACCTGTAGGGATATTTTGGATATTATTGCCCCTCTGCATTTGAAAAAGAAAAGTTCAGTAAGAAATCCATGGGTAACGGATATTACTCGAGCTGCAAGGAGGGAATGTAGAAGATGTGAAAGGCAGTGGAAGAAGAGTAAGCTTTATGTATATTTAATTGCTTTGAGGGAAAGTTGGAAGGTTTATCAGAACACTGTAAAATCTGCGAAAAGTATATATTATTCTAACCTTGTCTCTGAAAATTCTCATAACCCTAGGATTTTGTATGATGTAATTGATTCTGTTTTAAATGCTCAAGATTATTTTCCAGTTCAGGCGTCAACTACAATATGTAATGATTTTCTTAAATATTTTATGGATAAGGTTGCTAATTTAAGAATGACTGTGCCTGTGGTTTCTTTACAGGGTCCATTGATCCCTGTTTCGAAGAAATTATGTACTTTTAATCCAATATTATTGTCAGATTTGGTTAAAATGATAAATGAGGCTAAGCCTAGTGGTTCTCCTGACGATGTTTTACCATCGTTTGTAAGGATTTGTCTTTAACAGTGGCCCCGGTTGTGCTGACAATAATTAACACTAGTTTAGTTTCTGGTGTAGTGCCCAATGATTTTAAAAGAGTGGTTATGCATCCACTATTGAAAAAATCAGGTCTTGATGCATCCGTATTAGCTAATTATAGGCCAATTTCTAAGTTACCTTTCTTGAGTAAGGTGATGGAGAGATGTGTCTATGGCCAATTGTTGGATTTTTTAGATAAAAACAATTTCTTAGAAAATTTTCAATCTGGTTTTAAACCATTACATAGTACTGAGACAGCTTTGTTGAAAGTTATGAATGATATTTTTCTTGCGACTGATGGAGGAAAATCTGTATTATTAGTGTTGTTGGATTTAACGGCTGCTTTTGATACAGTTGATCATGAGGTGCTTTTGCACCATCTTGAACACTATGTGGGAATTACTGGTTCGGCGTTAAATTGGTTTAGGTCTTACCTTTCTGATAGAATGGTATGTGTTCAGTGGAGTGGTTTTTCATCTGATTTTTTCCATCTTCCTTGGGGAGTTTCACAGGGTTTAATTTTAGGGCCTTTGTTGTTTTGTATTTATATTTTGCCTCTGGGAGATATCTTACGGAAATATGGTATTGACTTTCATCTGTATGCTGATGATTGTCAACTTTATTTACCTTTGGATGAGGCTGATGGTCGATCAATATCAAAGGTTCTGGACTGCTTATGTGAGCTTAAGACATGGATGGTGGAAAACTTTCTGAGTCTTAATGAAGGGAAGACAGAAGTGGTGCTTTTTGGTTCAAGTTGTTATACTGACTCCTTCATGACAGATTGTGGTGAATTGACTCCCTATTTGAAGGATTTTGTTATTAATTTGGGAGTAAAAATGGACAAAGATCTCTGTTTTAGGGGTCACATAAATAGGGTAGTGGCATCCTCTTTTTATCAGTTAAGACGCTTGGCTAAGGTGAAACCATTTTTGTCTAGGTGTGATCTTGAAACTGTGGTGCATGCTTTTATAACTTCACGTTTAGACTATTGTAACTCCATTTTATTTGGAGTGAGTCAGGGTGTCTTATCTCGCCTACAGCTTGTTCAAAATGCTGCTGGGAGATTTTTGGAAGGCAAACGTAAGTTTGATCATGCTATGCCCATATTGGCAGCTTTACATTGGTTACCTGTTTTCTATAGGATTCGTTTTAAAATCTTGTTATTGGTGTTTAAAGCCCTAAATGGTTTGACCCCAATTTATTTATCAGAGATGTTGCATCCTTATGTTCCTGCTCGGGCACTTTGCTCAGAAGATTTGTCTTTGCTTGTGGTCCCAAGGTCACGATTAAAGACGAGGGGAGACAGAGCTTTTGCTGTCGCAGCTCCAAAACTTTGGAATGAGCTTCCACTTTATATTCGGCAGTCTTCTTCAGTGGCAGTTTTTAAATCAAAGCTTAAGACTTATTTTTATGATTTGGCTTTTAGTAATGTATGATGATTATATTTGAATGTTATTATTTTGTATTTTTTGTAAAGCACTTTGGTGGCATATTATGTCTGTAAGGTGCTATATAAATAAAATTTGACTTGACTTGACTTGACTTGACATTTCCACAAGGCATAAACAAGAATATTGCTGTGCTAGCAGTTACTAGGTCAGAGGGCAACTTGCAAGTTTCAGAAAGCATACTGCAGTTTTCAAAAGGCATCTTTTTCAGTCTCATATGAAACTCAATTTATATAAAACACAGTGCATGAAAAATAGAATGAAAAGCGTATTAAAATACTTGATTATTAATTTGGCATTAAGCATACACACATTAATACATATTTTTCTAACATTTCCCTCCTGGTAATACCTTTTATTCTATTTTCAAAAAAGAATAAACAGCTTGCTTCTTTTCCTAACCTCTTCCATTCAGGATTTGCAGTTAAGAAAGTCATTCAGTTTAAACTTTTATGAAAGTGTTTCGCATTCTAGCAGCTCTTCAAATTCAGTACTTTGATACATAATCTCAGATACGGATATATCTATGAATTCTTTAATTAATCTCTTCATGCAGGGGATTCCACAACAAATACAAACTCCTATTAGGAGTAATCCTACCCCAATAGCAATCAATATGTTCATAAAAATGGAGCCCCACCCCCCAAAGGCATTCTGGAAAAAATCTGTCAGAGGGTTTGGGCCTGGCTTGGTCATGGCCGACACTTGCTGAATCACCTCGAGATGATCGTTAATCTCATGCTGATGGTCAGGAATAAACGCACAGCATTCTTCTTTGATCAAAGCGCAAGTTCCGCCTCTCGCCGCTAGGGTGAAGTTAAGAGCCATTCGGTTTTGGAGCACTACAGTTCTCATGGCATTCAGTTCATCAGTTATCAGTTCAAGAGCAGAAAAAGTTGCATTACTCATTACTTCGAGAAGTTTGGACAGTTTTCGCAGTTCCCATATTGATTTAACTCCGCCGTACATGGGTGATATACCTGCCCAGGATATAACAGCATCACTCAAGTCCATATGCACAAGTTTGGTTCCCACATCACGATGGTCTTTCCACCCTGCTTCAATTCATCCCACTGGATTCTCAGGTTTCTTAACAGTCTTTTTGGTTACGTCTCGAGTATTTTGAATACTCCTCTGAGGCAAAGCTGCAGTGTGTCGGATGGCCGGAACCAGGTAGACCAAAAAACAACTGCCAGACCAATTCTCAGGTAACCATTTATATGCCTTTTTACCACACACAAAATAACAGTCTTCTACCTTAGTTATTACTTTGTTACAAAATGACTGCCCTGCATGAAACATTTTCCTATCTATTACAGATAACTGTTTGAAAAGTACAGGATTGCGTTGTACCTGATCAAGAGTCTTATGCATAGATTTCAAAAATGAGTCATAATCTGTACTACAAGATCCACTCAAATCATTTGGTTTTCTATAACATTTATACTGTATTGTAACATTACACTTGCTCCATCCAACTTGGATGGTATCATTTTTATAGAAACATACAATTCCTTTTTGTGTCACAGGCAAATACAGTGCTACCTTATCTTGTGCTTTAATAGCAACTGTGTCAAAAACCAGATTTTCCTAGGTCTCATTGACCCCTAGGGGGATAGCAGTCATTAATAAACCCCTGTATGCTGTTGGTATGGCCGTACAGACCCAGCAGTTCGAAACATTAAAAGTCTCTGTGTATACACATGTAATTGCCTGATAAGTGTTAAAGTTCGGATGCCAGTCTATGTTTGGTTCATTACGTCTAATCAGTTCAACCTTTGTGGCAGGAAAAAGGAATGGCCACAACAAAAAGAACAGTGTGATTAATATTGCAATGAAAACAATCATACACGTTTTCTGAGGTTGCTCAACGTCTCTACTCACTCTGTATCTGGCCATTTTGTTCTTGTTGTGCAACAGTAACAAAGTTTTTGTCCAGTTCAAAGTTTTTAACCAGTTTACAGTGCGTCAAATGAATCCAGGAAGCTCGCTCCGTGATCTTGACTGCAGTGGGTGTCGACAGTAGTACTTGGTACGGACCTTCCCACTTCGGAGAACTCCAATTCTTTCACTTCACAATCTTCACCCAGACCCAGGTGCCTGGGGCTACTGGTGCTTCCAATTTTGGTTGCTCTTTATCTGAAACAGAATTTAACTGCAAAAGTTTGTTATTCAAAAATCGCCTCATATATCCTGCAAGTGAACTGTCAGCCTCCTGCTCTGTAGACATGAGAGGTTTCCACTGAGGTATATAATATGCCCTCCCAAACAAAGTTTCAAAATGAGTTAATCCCTTTACATTTGGAACAGTTCTCATACTCAACAGTGCTAAAGGCAAACAGTGCACCCAGTTTTTCTCTGTCTTCACTATCAACTTCCTAAGTTTGTTCTTTAATACCCCATTATGCCTCTCTACTAGCCCTGCAGATTGGGGGTGATAAGCGCAGTGGTTCTTCAATGATATCCCGAAATAGCGACTAAGTTGCTGAATCGTTTGGTTCATGAAATGTGTCCCGTTATCACTATAAATCTTTTCCGATATACCAAATCTGGGTATAATTTCTTTAACAAGGACCTTTGCAACAGTAGCTGCATCTGGATTTTTAGTTGGAAACGCTTCTACCCATTTGGAAAACATGTCTATAATAACAAGGCAATACTTCTTATTTTCGCATTTATTCAATTCTATGAAATCCATACAAATAGTATGGAACAGATATGGTGGTGTAGGAAAATTCCTCCGCTTAGGCTTCAATGCCCCTTGTGCATGATGCTTGTTACAAACATGGCATGCTGCACAAAAATTTTTTGTATAATTTGTAAATCCGTAGGTTGTAAACACTCGATTCACTAACTCTACCATCCCCCCCTATTGAGACATGGCTCTGCCCATGGCTCAACAATACTGCATATCTAAATAAATTAGATGGCAAAATCGTTTTTTGTTTCTTTGGAGATGTACAGTCCCTTTTCGAGGATTGCTCCTCGTTTTATCCACTTCTGTTTCTCAATATTTGTAGTAAGTGTCTGCATTGTTTTTAACATTTCTAAATCTAAAGTCTCTGAGGGTTGTAATTCCTCACTCAAAAGAAAAGTTTCTGTGGCTGAGGCTGCCTGCTTTGCAGCTGTATCAGCCTGTGCATTACCTATTAAAATTCTATCCTGTTGTTTCGTATGAGCTACGTATTTGCAAATAGCTACTTTTTTAGGTAACTGAATTGAATCTAACAAGTCTAAAATAAGTTGCGCATGATTGATCGGTTTACCAGTAGATGTTATCATTCCTCTATTTTTCCACTGTTGTGCAAAAATATGTATAGCAGAAAAAGCATACTGACTGTCAGTATAAATGTTCACTTTCTTACCTTTTGCTAAGGTACATGCCCTTGTTAAGGCAATCAATTCTGCCGCTTGTGCAGATAAGTTGTGTGGTAAAGATTTTGCTTCTAAAGTTTCAATATCAGAAACGACTGCATACCCCACTAGGTTCTGTCCTGTAGGACCCCATCCACATAGCATGTCACCTCGGCATCATCCAAGGGAACATCCATAAGGTCTTGTCTAGGTAATGTCTTTTGCTCAGTCTCCTACAGGCAGCAGTGTGGTTTGCCATCTGCAGGGGTTGGAAGCAAAGTTGACGGATTCAAAGTTGTGCATCGTTCAATTGTCATATGAGGTTGGCTCAACAGTATGGTCATACAGGAAAGATGCCTAGCTGGAGAAAGATATGCTACTTTTTCTTGCAGTAAAATAATTGTGACTGCATGAGTCACTCTCAATGTGAGAGGGTGGAATAACACTACTGAGGCTGAAGCCTGCACTGCCATTGCAGCTGCAACTACTGCTTGTACACAGTGGGGCAGAGATCGCGCCACTGGGTCTAACTGTGATGAATAGTAAGCTATGGGGCGTTGTTTGTCCCCATGTTGCTGTGTCAATACTGATTTCATATAACCTTGCTTACAATCTACAGTTTGAATAAACTGCTTGTTATAGTTTGGTAATCCTAAAACTAAGGATGATGCTATCAATTGTTTCAGCTTACAGAAAGCTGCTTCTGCTTCAGGTGTCCATTGTAATAAATCCTGTGTTGCCATCAGCTTTTTAAATATTAAATTGGCCAGTGGAGCAGATTCCAAACCATAGTTTGGTATCCAACTACGACAAAAATTAGTAGTTCCCAGGAAGGACATCATTTCCTTCTTGGTAGTTGGTCTAGGTGCTTGTAAAATTGCTGTATTTCTGTCTTCATCTAATATTCTACCTTCTTTGGATATTACATATCCCAAGTACTTAACTTGTTTTCTCCAAAGCTGTAGCTTGTCTTTATTTACTTTGTGACCTTGAGTAGCTAAAAATTGTAATAAAGCTATCGTGTCCTCCTTGCATTCTTGCTGGGTTGGGGTTGCCAGCAGAATGTCGTCTACATAAAGTAGAATCTGACTACCTTTCAGTGGAATAAATCCCGCCAGGTTGCTTGCCATTTCCTCTGCAAATATTGTTGGACTTTCACAATATCCCTGTGGTAATCTTGTATATGTGTACCACTTTCCCTGAAATGTAAATGCAAACCAATATTGGCTGTCAGGGTGTATCGGTATCGAGAAAAATGCATTACTAATGTCTACCACTGAAAAATATTTTTGCTCTGGCTTTAAATCATTCAGTAAGGTGTGTGGATCTGGCACCGTTGGTGCCCTGGCTATAACTGCATTATTTACAGCTTGTAAGTCTTGGACCATACGCCATTCCCCGTTTGCTTTCCTGACAGGAAATAGAGGTGTATTACATGGTGAATCAGGAGATTCTATTAAGACTCCTTCCTTAAGTAAGGCTGCTATTATAGGCTTGATTCCTACCTCTGCATCCTTTCTCAAGGGATACTGTCTTTTCTGGGGTCTAAATGCTGACTTTGGCATTATGGTAACTGGTCCTGCTGTTCGTATAAGTCCTACATCTGATTTCCCTGCTGACCAGAGAATGTCTGGTATGTCTCGCAAGGCTTTTTCCTCTTCTTCCAATAAGAATAATACTCAGCTATTCTCACTAGCCTGTGAGTATACAGCTGGGTGTGTCTGTGTAATCCAATTTAATTTCTGTTTCTGTACTCCTTGTTTGGAGAGCTCTAATTCTGTCTGCTTCTCCCACCTTATGACTTTTTCACCCAAGTCTGCCCATTTCAAAGCTTTGTTCTTAGTTAAACTAACATGTGGCAGTCGATTAGATTTGTAAAGTGCTAAAAAATTCCTGGGGCAATGAACAGCTTGCTACACTATTCCCATCTGCATTCTAGTACAAGTTTCGCAATACTAGCCTGTTTGCATGGTTCTGAAACAATTCCTGTTCATAATCTTTATCAGGTCCTGGTTTGTTACAGTAATATAGAGTACAATGCAACAAGTGCTGTTTGTCAATGTCGAGGGAGGGGAACTTGCTGATGGCTACGTTCATCAGTTCTTCAGTTACTGCCCCTGGACCAGTCGTAACCAAGTCCTAGCTGTACCAATAATACATTTCACCCTCCGGTCGCACTACAAAAGTATCCATTTGTCGCTGTGTTTCCATACCCTGCATGGTTGGAACTACGGCTATGTCAAATATCTGCATCAAGTCTCTACCCAAAAGATTTACTGGGCATTTTGCAGAAACTACAATTTTACTTTTCTGGGTCATCCCTGAAACGGGGTCTGTTATTGTTATGTCATGGATGAGTGGCTCCTGGTACAGCTGTCCATTGGCTGCTTTCACTAGTATATAATCTGGTGATTCTGTATCTTCTGGTAACTTGGAAGGGTGTATCAGGGTCCATGAAGCCCCTGAGTCACACAAAAATTTAACTTCCCTCCCCTCTACCAGAAGTGTCACTTCCGGTTTTGTGTCTTCTAAGTAAAGCTCTAAGCTCAAAAGAGCTAGGTCTAAAATTTCATCTTCTTCTATTTCTGTGAATTCATATACATCCTCTACTCCTTGTGTCACATCCTCTACTCCAGCTATCATATTTGTACTTACTTTTTCTTGCTTACTGTCTTCCAATGATTCCTGACTATCATATAGTCATTCCTCATCCTCCTTATCTTCTGTAGTCGCCTTCTTGTTTAACCTACAATCCCTTGCTAGATGTCCTTTTTTCCCGCACTTAAAACATTCACCCATTTTCTTTCTTTCTTCGAAATCTTCTGATCGTTTGTCAGATTGTTTATTCCCTTGGGTATTTCTCTTACCCTTTTTCCCAGTTTGTACTACAAATACTTCTGACCCATCTTCTGCCGAAAATACTTGAGTTTTCTTTTTCTTTTTACTATTAAAATGTCTTTCTGCATGTCTAGCATATTCAAGTTATGGCTGTAGTCTACTTTTTCGATGATCTACCATATGCTTTGTAATAAAGCTACTAATGGGAGTTATACTACCCTTCAATAATGCGTTCTTTAACTGTTGTTCATATGAGGAATCATGTGTCTGGTTTTCTGGTATCTGCATTCCACAGTGATTATTAAAACACTCTAACAGTCTAGCATGATATCTATCAACAGTTTCACCTTCCTGTTGAATGCATTGATTAATGGAAATCCAATCATCCCTAGGCTTCCACTTTTCAGAGATTTGGTCTGTCAGACCTTTCACTCTGCCATCCAATTCTGCATTAGTATGTGGGAGTGGTCTAAGTTGTGCGTCGCGAGGATTCCAGTCGCCACTGATCATGTGCCAATCTGGACCCACAATTTGTCTAACTACTTTTTCTACTTCCTCTCCATTTAAATGGTAACTTAATCTCATACCCTGTAAGTCTTCTAAAAATTTTCTAAAATTCACTTTTGGGTGGGAAATACCTTCCGTGGCTTTCCGGATATCTTCCGGTGTCCACGGTCTATAAACCAAAAGAGTTGGAGCTTGTCCTGCCTGCCCTGCCTGAGGATTCGGTACTTCTATGAGCGGACATATCTCTTCTTCACTCATAGCCTGTGATCTTCTATTTAATTCATTTAATTCAATCTCCCTCCTCAAGTCGTGTGTTCGAGACCTGGTCTCGATAGGATCCCTGACAAACGGTTGTGCTTTTGCAGGGACAGCTGGATATTACGGAGGTGGATCAGCTCATCCACTCGCTTCATATTCTGGTAACGGAAGTGGAGGGGGCGAAGGAGGGGCTGTTGCTATTACTAAGTTATTGTCTTCTTTGTCTAACAACATTGTCTTTAAATTTTTAATTCTCTGCTCCCTACGATTTGCTTCGTCGAGCCACCTATGTGCCTGAGGGACTCCTAATTGTCTCTGCTTTTTCAGTTGACCTTTCACGTCTATTTTTAACTGTTTTACAAGTTTCATAAGTGCTAGTTTATCTAAATTACCTTAGAATTTATACTTATCAACCCATTTGGTGTAATATTTAACATTATCGGCACCCTGTAATTGCATATACTTCGCGTTTTCAGTTAGGGGCGTGTCCCGGGAACTTTTTGTGCACTGATTTCCCATTGCTGTCTTAGCTAAGCTGTAAATTGTTACGTAACCCTTTCTATCACGTGGTACCACAAATCTATACCTTTTCACGGTTTATCTAGAATAACAGTCTACCTGTTCTGTTTCCCTCATCTATGACAAAAACAGTAACCCCTTTTTCTGTCCCTGATCTGCATATGCAAATCTACCTGACAAAATACAGTTCTGTACTTAGTCCCTGATCGCAAAACAGAAATAAGGTAATTCCTCCTTACCTGACCCTCCGTGAGTTGATCCACCGGATCGTTGACTCGTCCTCCAATCCCAGATCAGAAACAGTGGCTGGCCTCTTTCGAACGACAATTCAGTCAGAGGTCTTTCAAAACAGAAGAGCCGATTTGGCCTCTTCTCCATACGGATACATGCCACTGGGCCCAATTCTGACCTGGGCCTAGAGCGAGAGATACGTTTCCAGTCCGAAGGACCAATCTGTCAAAGGAAAAATATACTTTAAAAATGATCAAAACACGGTAGGTTCAGGTTAAGGCACTTTAATCTTGCAGCAAGGAGACAAAAACGTGCTAATACAGAGTTTGTCTAACCAGAAACAGGAAATACATTAATTTTTATAGATTCTCAAATTAATCTTGTCCTACCATGCTGACGTAACAGATTACCACCTTTTCATCATCATCTGCTGACCATCTTTCCCATGAATTTCTGCTGATTTAAACAATTTTTATGTGAAACTCCCTGAGGAAAACAACATGGCCTTGGTTACTTTCAGTTAGATACTTGTTATGTTACATTCAAGATACTATGGCTAAATCAAGCACAATGCTAGCAGTTCATTTCTCTAATAATCCTTTGTCTACTTTATCTCTAAATTACTACAGCTGCAGAGGTTCCCATCCTCTGGACAAAGCTGATTGTCTAGAATCATTACATTTATAACATAAGGCATTGTTCATTCATTTACTTCTGACCTAGCAGATTAAACACCTGCTTCTCAAGTACATTTCCACAAGGCATAAACAAGAATATTGCTGTGCTAGCAATTACTAGGTCAGAGGGCAACTTGCAAGTTTCAGAAAGCATACTGCAGTTTTCAAAAGGCATCTTTTTCAGTTTCATATGAAACTCAATTTATATAAAACACAGTGCATGAAAAATAGAATGAAAAGCGTATTAAAATACTTGATTATTAATTTGGCATTAAGCATACACACATTAATACATATTTTTCTAACAGTGAGTGACATCAGCAGGACTGCCAAAGTAGAGTGAATGAATTGTAGTGAGTGTAACTAGCCAAACATGCATTGCTCTCTACACAGGCATAGGAACAGACACAAAAGCATCCACAATTCCCATGTGTGAGGATTGAATCCCTACCGGCATTCTATATCACACTACAGCATTACACTGTTATAGCACACACCACAGAGATTGCTGGAATACGCTTTCCCTAAAGGTGTACTTCACAGTGATTGACATCAACAGGATTGCCAAAGTAGGTTATTTGAATTGTATTGAGTGTGACTACCCTGAAGTGCCTTAATTAGTCTGCATGCATTAACCGATGTTCTGGCCAGATCAAAAATAACCTGTCTTTGCAGGTCATAAACCCAGGACCCTGTACACTATAGTCACAGTAACCAACCACTAAGCCATCACAACAATAAAGGGAACTCTGGTTCCACCAAAGTAATCCCACCATAGGCTAATCAAACTGAACATGTGAAAGGAAAGTATATACACAGTTGTCCATAAAAGATCTCTCCAAGGCCAACGGAGTGTGAGTACCTCAAAAAGCATTGTCCTCTACTCACTCAAAGACAGATGGAGACACAGAGATTCACACACACAGTTGACAAGTCTGGGGTTGAAATATCTACCTAACAACATTATCACACTACAGCATTACACAGTTACAGGACGTGCCACAGAGATTGCTGAGTTATGACTTTCCCAGTGGTGTATTTCTAGGTGGGTGACATCAGCAGCCTTGCCAAAGTTGAGTATATGAATTCTAAGGCGTGTGAGTACCCCAAAAAGCATTGTCCTCTACTCACTCAAAGACAGATGGAAACACAGAGATTCACACACACAGTTGACAAGTCTGGGGTTGGAATATCTACCTAACAACATTATCACACTACAGCATTACGCAGTTACAGGACGTGCTACAGAGATTGCTGAGATATGACTTTCCCAGAGGTATTTCTAGGTGAGTGACATCAGCAGCCTTGCCAAAGTTGAGTATATGAGTTGTATGGAGTATGAGTAGCCTAAAATGTATTGTTCTCTACTCAGTCAGACATACACACACACACACACACACACACACACACACACACACACACACACACACACACACATGCAAACACAGTTGCTAAGTCTTGGGTTAGAACACCTACCTAATTACTTTATCACACTACAGCAATTACAGGATGCACTACGGAGATTACTGGGCTATAATTTTCCCAGAGGTGTATTTCTAGGAGAGTGACAGCAGCAGTCTTGCCAAAGTTGAGTATATGAATTGTACGGAGTGTGAGTAGCCTAAAGACCACTGCGCTCTATTCAGTCAGACACACACAAACACAAATTCCAGGTCAAGGGTGAGAACACCTATCACACTACAGCAGTATGCAATTGCAGGACACACTACGGAGATTACTTGGCGAGGACTTTCCCAGAGGTGTATTTCTAGGTGAGTGACATTAGCAGCCTTGCCAAAATTGAGCATATGAATTGTACGGAGTGTGAGTAGCCTAAAAAGCATTTCTCCCTCCACAGTCAGAGACAGACAAACACACACACACACACACACACACACACACACACACACACACACACACACACACACACACACACACACAAATTGCCAAGTCTGGGGTTAGAACTACTATCTAACTAGCTTATCACTACAGCAGTATGCAGTTATGGGACACGCCATGGCGATTACTGAGCTACAGCTCTCCGAAAGGTGTATTACACATTGAATGACCTCAGCAGGCTTGCCATAATACTGCTATGAAGAGGGTGGTGTGTGCATGGGCCATAACCCATTCATGTAGGGGTTGACATGCCACATGCGGGCACCCATGGGGTCATATGTCACAGGTACATGTATACATCTACTAGATGACTACTTCCTTGTACAGTCATGTTGTACAGCTGGCACGTGGACCACATAGTCTGTCTTGCTGACAGATACTGGTGGCTAGTATCTGCAGTGAGTGACATCTGCACCTCATGTGTTTGGGGCCCTTTGGCTGTGTGCTGAGTGGGGCAGGCCCGGATGGCTCCTTGTCACAGTCACCCTCTTCCACACATCTATGTCTGTCTATCTTTGGCTTATTATAGTGTGTTGTCCTTACATATGGCACACCTGACTGTTACTATAAGTGTATGTAGGATGGGGGGGGGGGCACACCTGACACTTGTACACATTTGCTAGGACTGTACTGGTATGTCAGGTACTCCATTTTAGTCTGTAGTCTTACTTATCGTGCTGGCTACAGGCATACCAGTGTACTACAGATCTTAGCTTTAATTACCTACATATTATTTTCTGACTTTCTAGCCTTCACGACTTACATCTAACTGCCTGGCCTGCTGTAGTCTGTTTGTGTAGGCCTGGGGGAGGGTTTACACATAGAGCTCCTTCAGAGGCCATAGTATAGCATTTTCTTGTGTTTGTCTATACCTGTCCTGCTGGCTGAAACTGTTGTTGGGTATGTGCACCTTCCTGACTGGCATGTGTGGGTCTTATGGGCACACATGTCGCTCAGCCCATTTCTTACAGTGGGTTTTGTCACCCTGTGTAGTACTGGCTACTATGGTGACTCCAGTATGTGTTACAGATGTCATGGTGCAACTATGGGTGTCTACTGTCTGCTGCCATAACATTCGCCCACCCAATTCCCTTGCATGCTCACATCCATACCATAGCTACAGGTAACAACACATTCTACTCCATTTGGCAATTGGTAGGTTGACTGACTTACCTTGAGGGTGTGCCAGACTTGAGGATGGTGCTGGAGGGCTGCCTATGTCAGATGCGCATAGTACACTCTTTATACATGGTTGAGCACAGGTAGTGTCATGTTTGGCATCCCTTTTACTTTCTGTGTGAGTCAGAGAGAGAGGTGTCATTCCCTGGGTCCCTACTGTGTTAGTGCATATGCTATGTGTTGCCTTTTTGCCAAGGCCAGGTCATACTGGGCACACCTCCTTCTGCCTACTGGGGCAGGCTCAGGTTGTTCCTCCTCCGAGTCACTCTGTGCCTGTACACACCTTGGCATTGGTGGGGGGGCTGTGTGGCCCTGCCCCATGCTGTTCCTGCTGCAGCTGTTTCTGCAGGATCATATTGTGTAGCATAGCTCATACCATAACAATTTGTGTACATGTAGCTGGTGAATACTGCAAGGCTCCACCGGATGTGTCCAGACACCGGAACCTTGACCTGACCATCCCAAACATATGCTCTATTATATGTCTGGACTGTGCGTGTGCCTCATTATGGCATTGTTGTTCAGGTATGTGTGCATTTCTGATGGGTGTCATCAGCCACGGCTCCAGTGTGTACCCAGCATCTCCCACTAGGTGACCGTAGGGGATGTCCATATTGGCAAATCTGTGGTACAGCTGTGTCAGATGCCATATGTGTGAATCGTCATAGCTTCCAGGGCAGCCAGCACACACATTCATTATAATGCCCCGGGCATCACATACAACTTGGCAGTTGATGGAGGGGATGCCCCTGCGTTTGATGTAGGCCCTATCCTGCTCACCAGGTGGTGCTTTGATGTGTATGTGCGTGCAGTCTATGGCACCTACTACCCCAGGGTATTCTGCTATTTGGTGGAAGAGATGCATATTGTTGATCAACACCTCACGTGTGTTGAGGAAATATACATGCTCACTGGCATGTGCTGCCATGGCATCCAGGAACTGGTGGAAGACTCTGAATGCTGATGCCTGTGAGATCCCCATGATATCCCCAGTTGTGCTTTGGGAGGTACCTGTGGCTAGTATACCTAGGCCTACACATACCTTGGTATCCACTGGGATGGTTTTCCCTCGGCCAGTTTGATGTGTCAGGTGTGGCTGGCACAGCTCAACAATTTGCTGTAGGAAGTCTCATCCACCCTATAGCACTCCACTATCTCCAGCTCATGTAGCCCCTGGTAGGTTACCCTGGGTCTGTACACTCTCCTCCATCTCCTCACTGTGGGTTGTTCAGCAGCATTCACATCCTCACCACTCTCAGCCTCTTGCACTTGTTGTTCTATGTTGCCTGCTGCAGCCCTTCTCATTTTGTAGGTCTGTTTGCTAAAATTTCCCTGCTTGTATACACCGGTGGTGTAGAGTGTGGAAAAACCAAAGGGGAAGGTGTTTGCTTAGTTTATAGTAGTGTTCTGGGCTGGGCTGGTCTGCTGTCTGTGTAATTGGCTGATTCTGATACATTTCACCTGCCAGCTAAGCTAGTTCTCCTTGATTACCTTCCTACTGCTGTTTTCCCTTCCCATTGCCTCCCTGTTTAAGCCCATGTGCACACGGCACAAACAGAGTGCTCAAATGTGCACAGAGCTGCTATTTCCAAGTTTAACTTCCTTTTTCTTCCTGTAAAACCCAGTGCGCAGCATGCACACCCGCTTACACTTTGTAAAGAGTGCTAGGCAGGTTTGGACACACCCCTAGCTTAGCTGTGCTAAGTTAGGAGTAATCCCGAGCCACAGGGCTCCAATCCACTTACAGTATGCCTGACACACACCCCCATGATGTCACTTATATCCTAGTCTTGCACCCAGCTATTTATACTCTTACACTCTTGGGACCTGCCTCACACCCTGGGGAAATCTGGGATTCACTATCCTTCCCCTCATTTGCATAGGATTGCCTGCTAATGCATAGTTACATGTCCCACACTCAGCCTCCCCCCTTAGCAACCACTACTCACTGGCCATGTTGTCTTCTGCCTGCCATTGACTTGCATGTCAGAATACTGCTTTTAGTTAGGATGCTTATTTTAGGATTTTTTATTATTTTCCCCGCGATCCCGTTTGCATGCCACTGCTCTATGCTTAAACAGCCGAGATCGGCGAAAAAAAAAAAAGTTGTTTTTTTAATTTTTTAAACAGTTTGCAATGCCAATGGCCTTATACTTGGCCATTGGTATGCTTCTTCAATGATATGCAGCCTTTATTTGGAGCTGTCATAGCTTCGTTTTGTAGTTTGCAGAAATGTACTCGGTTACTAACCGAGTACCTTTCTGCAGCCTGCACTCATCCTGCACTGACAGCTGACAGCTTCCTGGATCGCAAATTACCCTCATTTGCATGGTTTTCACCTGCAATTGAGGGTAATTTGCATACAGGAGCTTGGTCCATGCGGGATTAGCCTAAGAGCTAACGTGCACATCCCGGGAGCTTGTTCCTGGATCGCACGTCGGTCATATTGCCGAAAATAGCTCTTAGACTAATCCTGCATGCAATAGAGGGCTTCATACATTCGGGGGTGTGAGTGTGTGTGTGTGTGTGTGTGTGTGTGTGTGTGTGTGTGTGTGTGTGTGTGTGTGTGTGTGTGTGTGTGTGTGCGCGTGTGCCTATAAAGAATTTTTGAGATGTCTAAACAACAACCTGCTTACCAGTCCACAAGACATCAAGGACAAATAGAAGGAGTACTCCCAGCATATTCTGAATGAAGAAAACTCCACAAAAGCTGAAGTGCCCCAGACACAGCCTATGATGAAAGAAGAAGAACCCACCCCAGAAGAAATAATAATAGCACTATGGAAAGTGAAGTCAGAGAAAGCCGCAGGCTCAGATGAGGTTACAGCAGATATGATCAAGATGATGAATGAGATAGGGAAGAATGGCTCCTTAGGGTGCTTATAACAGTGTGGAGAGAAAGGTATATCCCAGATGAGTAGAGAATAAGCATTTTAGTGTCAGCATACAAGAACAAAGGGTACATTCACAACTGTGGGCAGTACACAGGTATTAAACTCCTGTCACACTGCATGAAAGTTCTGGAGACGGTGATTGATAAACGGATACACAGAGTAGTAGAAAGTAAAATGGGAGTTGAGCAATTCAGATTCAGATCAGGATGCATCACAACTGACCTAATGTTTGCAGTGATACAGGTAGCTGAGAAGAAGAGAGATGAAGAAAAATTCAAACTGGGCTTTCCTAGACTTGTAGGTAACATATGACAATGTCCCACGAAAGCTAAGTTGGGCAGTTCTGCGGTGGTTCAGAGTTCCAGACCCATTGGTAGAATTAGTGCAGGCTATGTACATGGACCCACTGACTCAAGTATGAACAGTGTTCTGCACCACAGAAGGGTTCTCAGTGAGAGTGGGTGTACACCAGGGTTCAGCTCTGAGCCCACTGCTGTTTACACTGGTGATGGACTACATTAGAAAACAGGTTTGAGGGGAAAAGATCAACAAAGTTGCTGCATACAGATGATGTGGCATTACAGGCAGACTCTGAACAGGAACTTCAGCAAAGGATAGGAGAATAGAGTACAAAACTTAAGGGACATGGGATGAAACTGAGTACAGATAAGACAGTGGTAATGTCAGCAAATGGTGGAAATCAGAAGAAGGTGAGAAATGAGATAGATGGAAAATAGTGGAACAGGTAAATAGTGTCAGGTATCTGGGAGGGGTGGTTGAGGAGAAGAGAAGTGTGATTGAGGAGATCAAAGCTCAAATCAGATGGCTGTAACAGAGTTTCCGGGGTAGTATATGACAGTAGAATGCCAAAGAAGCTGAAAAGTAAGGTGTACAAAACAGTGGTGCAACCAGTACTACTGTATGGTGCAGAAACATGGGAAGTAAAGGCAGAACAGCTGAGGAAGTTAGAGGTGATGGAGATGAAGTGCCTGAGGTTGATGGTAGTATGTGCACTATGGGACAAACAAAGAAATGAGAACATCAGAGCAGAAGTCAAAGTAGCTCTAATCGCAGAGAAAATCAAACAGAACAGATTATGGTGGTCCAGGCACATGTGTAGAAATGCAGAAGTCCATATGGTGAAGACGATCCAGAGCATACAGGAAGAAGTCAAGAGAAAATGAGGGCATCCAACAAAGAGATGGATGGATTGTGTGAGAGTGGACCTGTGACAGGCTGGCATGACTGTCGATGAAGGTCGGAGAGTAGCATTAAATATGTAGAAAGAGATATGCCTTCGTTGAAGGTTGAACGTCGAGCTGGCATCTCGGCGTTCGTGAAAATCTACTGCCAATCATTAGCGGACCGGAGTTCTGCTGTGGCAACCAAAAGCCGAAAGACAAACAACAACAACATGGTGACAGTTGACATGACACCCCAACCCCATGTAGAAAATGGGAAAAGGTGAGCTGATGATGATGATGTTGATGGTGGTGATGGTGACGATGATAAAATATCTTACTGTAGCCAAACTGACCAGATGAGTTAGTAATAAGTCACTCAGTCCTTGTCTGGCCACGGACATGGCTTTTCAGAGTCATTCAATGCAGTAGCCAACCTAAATCATTCAGTCTTTAATGGCAGTTGGGATCTGGCATAATGGCTAAGGTATTGACGTGACAGACACAAGGTACAGGGTTTGAGTCTCATCTTTGAAAGGGAAATTGGCTAGGCCTAAATGGTCTGCAAGGGCATCTAGCCTAGTAGTTACCTATGAATCTATAAGAAAATAGGTTGCAGATCCCAGAAAGACTAAAAAAAGACACAGTATGAATATTACTTGAGGGGAAGATAACAGCAAACTGTAATAAGGGAACTGTAAGGTCACACAGCCCTAAATGCAATGAAATCTCTTATTTGCTCATTTCTTGTTGCTGTGCTGGAAGAGACAAGGGTGACAGAATGCATAACAAAATGCAGTTCTTTAGGGTACTGTGACTTCTCATCATTTTTGGCATATGTATGCAAAAGATATGCTGCATACGCTGAAAAAAAGAGATTTTAGTGACTGCAACATCAGACAAGATTTAAAGACCAGTTACACAGCTCTGTGAAGCACATTAATACCCTTGTGTGATGCATAAATCCAGGTATTACATACATGATCATAAATGGTTTTGAATCTATGTCTTTCAACTTTCCCCAGTTACAGGTCACCACAGTGGATCACCGGTCTGCTAATGATTGGCAGTGGATTTTTATAGTGTTGAGTTGCCAACCCAGCACCCAACCTTCAAAGAAGGCACACCCACACATGCATGCACCCAAGTTCACTCAACCACAGGTAAAACATGCAGACTCCGCAATGAAGGAACTCCAGCCAAGAATCGAACTGGAGAACCTCTTGCTGGTGAGGTGATAACACTAACCACTGCACCACTATGGCCACATCATAACTGCTTTTGAATAGCAGGATTTAATCAAAGAGATAATGAACTTCATAGAAAAAGAGTTAAAAAATATAGATAGATCCATTTGTATAGCTGCACTGTAATAAGGCAATAACTATTCATTCAGTTACAAAATTGTAACAAATTTAAAGGTACACCGATAAATGCCATGAAAGCACATCAGCTGGAAAATATGTGTTTTATTAAATATTGCCAAACCGTTTGATGCAGATAATCTCTGTGTTGTTCACAGGAGCTGTGAGAGAATAAATGGCTGAAAGGGTTAAACTTTACACAACATCCTTGGCTGTAAACTATACAGGTAATCATAACAAGTTTCTTTTTGAAATGATTGACCAGGAAGGTTTGAAGTCCATTGTGTGATAAAGATGAGGAAAACAACACTGTAATCAGTCAGGTATGCAGAGATGACCTGAAGGTATGGAGAGTGATGACGTGATGATATTAGTGTAGAAGGTGTATACCCCATACATCATATGGGGGCAGTTTAATTTAGAAGAGGTTCTTGGCATGAGACAAAAATATGAAAAGAGTAGAAAGCATTCCATACTGGATCATAATCTTCAGAGAATCAAGCACAATATAATATATATGTATCTCTAGCTGTATGTATGTCTCTGTTCATCAATCTATATTGATGTATTTGTCTATTTTTCGATCTTTCGATCTGTCTATCTCTATGTATCTGTTTATCCATCCATCTATCTATCTATCTATCTATCTATCTATCTATCTATCTATCTATCTATCTGTCTATCTATCTATATGTCTATCTATCTACCTATCCATATCATCTGTTTACTGAACTGCATACATAAACAGACCACTTTTGTTTTAAACTTCTGGTTTTAAACCTATTAATACATGTTGTTAAGTTTATGCATCTTACAACTGTTATTATCTCTTTAAATTTTGAAGAGTTTAAAACTAAAAAAAATACTAGAATTTATTTTTAACTTGAAATGACTGTCATGGATTCTTTCTCAGGAGTTTACCAAGACTGCTGTCAGAAATGTTATCTATTTATGATATCAGGTAACTAATAGTGCATTTTTTGTTTAAGATGCCAGATATATAGAAGCCAAACTTCTCTTTGTTGTTTTCTGGTTACTGAGTGCATAGGCTGCTGAAGAACGTAACAGGTAAGATGTAATAATATTGGTTATGTCTGTAAAATTCAAAAATGATGGAGGTCGGTTAGGGAAGGCTGCATGCATGTTTAACTTGTTTGAAAGTCCATTTCAGGAAATGTTTAAAAGTATATTTTTTCATTCAGCAAAACCCCTGACACCCATATGCAAAGGATAATTTTGATAGAAAGACATTTGGTTGAAGATTATAACACCGATTTTCAGTAAATCAATAGAAATGTGACTGGATTTGGATGAAGACTGGACTGAGTTCATGGAGAGTTTATTTTCCTTACTACAGGCTCAGTGAGTCCAAAGAATAACTAGAAGTGCCACATCTGATTTTGTGAATCTCGGCACTTGGAAAAAATAAATTGCAATTGAAATCATAGCAATGAATTCAGAAACTCACTTTTCCAAGCATGGATCTTTGGCACACCTGGCTGGAGCCCTGACTGTGACCCAAGTGAATGGGATTTCATTAGCAGCCCTGACACTAGAGGAACCAGGTGAGGAGGGGAAGGAGTGAAGGGGTGTGGCTCTCTCATGTATCACAGGGGTTGGGGAAGGTTACAGAGGGAAGGGTTGCAGGTGACCAAGCATCACATGAAAATGTGATTTCTCTAATGGAGACTAGGGAAACCACTTCCCATGCTTCAGGGTTCAAGGTAGAAGTAGCTGGCTGATACCAGCAGGTCACCTACAATGATTGACCTAAACTCAAGTGGCCCCTTGCACTCCTATACTTAATGCAATAAACTCTGGCATTATTGCACTACTAGGGTAGGGAGACATTTCCTTTATGCCAATCCCCTTCAGTAAAGCAATGTTTCAGTAACTTAATAGAAACTCCATTTGCCCCGAGCAGTTTTTTTTTATAAAAACTGTGTGACTTCCTTGGTGCAATAGTGAGGATTTTTCTAGGTTCAAAGGGGAATACAAGTGTAACTGCCCTGAAGGGTCATTTCCTGCCTTGTCAATAACCAAAGGACAGACTCAAATCCTGTTCCTTGTGTCTATTAGTTGATACCTTAACCATTATACCACACCCATCCACTCTTGCTATGGAAATAACCTCGGTACACCTGGATAATAAAGTTATTTATAATGAAATAGTATTATACATTCAAAGCTGCTGATATGACCACATGGAGCATGTGAAGAAGACTGGAGAAGGGATGAAGAATAAGTAGGAAGTGGTAATTTCTAACTAAGATGAAGAAGAGTTGTTAATCATCCTTTCCCATGAAGAATGACAGATCTGATTGCCCTCAGATTTACTGAAGAACTACAGAACAGATCTCATGTAGTGAAAGCCACACAGATTGGTAGGAGTGGTTTAATCGCAGGCTCTCAGTGACAGCCGCACAGATCAGCAGGAGTTGTTTAATCGCACGCTAACAGTGACAGCCACACAGATCGGTAGGAGTTGTTTAATCGCAGGCTCTCGGATCAGCAGGAGTTGTTTAATCACATGCTCTCAGTGACAGCCACACAGATCAGCAGGAGTTGCTTAATCACAGGCTCTCAGTGACAGCCACACAGATCAGCAGGAGTTGTTTAATCACAGGCTCTTAGTGACAGCCACACAGATCAGCAGGAGTTGTTTAATTGCAGGCTCTCAGTGACAGTCACACAGATCGGTAAGAGTTGTTTAATCACAGCCTCTCAGTGACAGCCACACAGATCAGCAGGAGTTGCTTAATCACAGGCTCTCAGTGACAGCCACACAGATCAGCAGGAGTTGTTTAATTGCAGGCTCTCAGTGACAGCCACACAGATCGGTAGGAGTTGTTTAAAAGCAGGCTGTCAGTGACAGACACACAGATTGGTAAGAGTTGTTTAATCACAGCCTCTCAGTGACAGCGACACAGATCAGCAGGAGTTGTTTAATCGCAGGCTCTCAGTGACAGCCACATAGATTGGTAGGAGTTGTTTAATCGCAGGCTCTGAGTGACAGCCACAAAAATCAGCAGGTGTTGTTTAATCGCAGGCTCTCAGTGACAGCCACATAGATCGGTATGAATTGTTTAATCATAGGCTCTCAGTAACAGCCACACAGATCAGCAGGAGTTGTTTAATCACAGACTCTCAGTGACAGCCAAACAGATCAGTAGGAGTTGTTTAATCGCAGGCTTTCAGTGACAGCCACACAGATCAGCAGGAGTTGTTTAATCACAGGCTCTCAGTGACAGCAACACAGATTAGCAGGTGTTTAATTGCAGGTTCTCAGTGACAGCCACACAGATCAGCAGGAGTTATTTAATCACAGTCTCTCAGTGACAGCCACAAAGATCAGCAGGAATTATTTAATTACAGCAGCTCTCAAGTTTCTTTTGCACTCTCAGAGATGAATGGTTAGATCTTTACATGGTAAACAGGTTGTTTCTTTTTAGCTGCAGTATTGCTAGCAGATGGCTTGTATAGATGGTTTTGTGGAATCTCATTAGAATAACAAAACTGATTGATATTCATCTGATCTGGTAATCTCTGCCTTTTGGATACATTTTCAAGTGCTTGAGTAAAAAATTTTGACTAGTCATTTTATTGGCAACCCCTAACTGGGAAAAGCCGAAAAGACAAACAAACATTTTATTTTCATGAGTAAAAGGGGCTACAACTCTTCTGTTTGACATATATTGCATAAATATATATAGTACAGAATTTATGTGTATGTACTTGGTTGTGAAATCCAACATGGCAAGGTATATCTTTTTATGCAGTTCATTAATTCTGGGTGGACTACAGCTTGATATAAAGCTGTGGGTTTCAGACATAATAGGAGCAATGTTATTATACAATAACACACAGTTATGAAATCTATTTTTCTATTATGAAAGTATTCCTTTCTTATTTTTTCCCCCTTAAAACAACTGATTTTGGACTTCTTGGCTTGAAACTCATTAACAACTGTATGTAATTCATATTCTTCCTGCCAGGTTGATTATGTAGGAATTGGGAGATAGCTGCACAGCTGCTATGGACCTAAGGTGTTTCTGGAAGTTTTTGTAGTTTACTTTAATAATAGGACCTTGAAACGGGATGTGCAGTCAGTGTAAACATGCAGTGAATCTGCTGCTGGAATAAGCAGGTTTGTTTCTGAACATATTACATTTATGTGTATATGCTCCAAGATATCTGAAGTACAAGGCAAATAAGATAAAAGATAATCCACAGACAAGAAGAACCGAACCATATCTGAAGATAAGCTTTAAGTAAAGACTTGCAAGAGATGGGCTATATCATTTCTCAAAAGGAATTAGTGTACCATATAGACTATTTTCTTCCCCACCCTGCTAGTGCCACTTTTTAGGCAGAGTCAAATGAATGAGCATTCCAAACTACATTTCATAAATAAGAACAAAGTAAAGGTGATACTCACTAATATCCACAGCCTTAAAAAATCTAATCTAAACTCTTCAAAGTTTTCCTTGCCTGTGAGGGAATTAGGGTATGTGCTGTGACAGACACATGATTCAAAGACTCGTCTTGTATTCCATAATCACTTGGTTACAATTCTTTCCACTCCATCTAGTCCACCAGTCAAGGAGATAGTATATCAATTTTCATAAATCAATCGTTCTAAGGGCAGGTTGTAAAAACAAGTTATGGGTATGAAGAATTCTGTTCCCCAGTTTACAGAAAATATGACAAATTATTTTTTTTTAATTTTTATCATATTCCTTCCATGTCATCTCAAGGACATGGCCAATTCCTTGATAAACTTGAAACTCTCCTCATAATGGAAACACTTTTCTACTCAGTGGCATACAGTTTTACTCAGTGGAATAACAGTGGCTTAAATCGGCCTTTCATCACGTGGGAAAACTATGCTTCAACTAGTAACCAAGTACAAAAACTACTAGACTTCATAAAATTTAACAGTCAACAGTCTTAAACAAAATATAAAGAAGGCAACACAGGAAAAATGCTAGAAATCATTCTGACAAATACTCCTTCCACCTGTGACAAAACAGACTTTGCCCAATCCCCCTTTCACACTAACCACAATGAAATGTCAGTTTTTATATACACTGAACTTAATAGGAAAACATTTTTTATTAGAAAATTTGGTTAATAAAAGATCAAGTATATTTCATATAAATGATTCAGTCAGTCCCATGTGGTATAGAAACATGTTTTAATCAAGCTAATTTGACTTTGGATATTAAAGTATTTTAAGAATTGGCCATTAATTGTAAGCATTTTGCTGGTACTTTTTTATTATAGTTTTGTCTCCTGGAAATATGCATAAACATGAGATGCAATATTTCTGTTTTTAATGGCATTGAATTTAAAATGAATTGCTATTGTGATTAATTGAGAACATTTATTTATATTAAGAGCTTGGTTTGGAGAAAGGAATGTTTGTAATTCACATAGATGTATTCAGTGTTGAGTTTCATGTTGTCAGAAAATCAAGTAAAGCAATGAAAGTTATTCCATGGGGCATTTAAGTGTGCTATTAATAAACTGTATTTTTTATGTGTTATATATTTTGTATTTGTATATCAACTGACTTATTTGAGGAGATTAAGTCAAACCAGGTAGATAGTTTTAACTTCCAAACATTATTTATAACCAGTGTGAATTTATTTGACCAGACTATATTCCATTTAACCAAATTAATTGTCTGTATATGCAGAAATAATTCATGATATTTAATGTTATATCCATATCAGAGATATAATGTCCCATGCAATCTTTGGAGGGCCTTCTCTAAAAAAATAAAATAAAAGTAAAAAATAAAATTAAATTAAATTCAAAAAGAAAGTCTCTTGATTTTGTTGCAATAGTCTTTTTGGAGGAAATGATTGTGTTCTGAAAAAAAAAAACTTGGGGTTACATAGTTAAAAATATTCATTTGACCTACAAATGATAATTTAGAATTTCTCCAGTTATTGGCTATGTTTCCACTTTATACAAATTATGTTTATATGATGTTCTTCTATACATTAAGTTTGAATATAGACAGCCTAAACAAATGAGATGAAAATAAAAAAATAGTTAGCATGGATATGATGGATGTGGACTTACTGGTACATGGTACCATGTATGATTGTCTTACCCAAGAATTCATCACTTCTGGCAAGACATGTGCAATCATTAAAATATTACTGGAATGAGAATTTATTTATTTATTTAACATTTGTTAACTGGGTTAGTCCGAATGGGCTGCAAAGCCCTTTTTCAGTGAAAACCTGAGGAGAAAAGCTCCACAGATAAACAAATACAAAAACAAAACATCATACAATGTTAACATGCAAGTGTATATATACACTGTAGAAACAGAATGCAACTTATAGCTGAACATGTTAGAATAGAAGAGTAATATTGAGGGTTTAAAAAGCCATTATACATATTAAGTATATACAATATAATCTAAAAAGTTAGATTCTAACAATTACCATCAGAGAAATTCAAGGTTGGTAGAATATCATAGCGACCTTAAATGAGTAGTTGTGGTAAAGTGTGTGAGCTGAGAGGGGAAGGGGAAAGGGGGGAGTAGTTTAGGTGGGAGTGGGACAGGGACGGCTTCAGGAATTAGTAAATAAGTCCTTTAGAAGTTTTTTTAAGTTAAAGAAGTTGCTATTTATTCTTAAAGAAAGGGAAAGTTTGTTCCAGGTATCAGAGATGGAGTGGCTGTATAAAAGTTTGCCAATATTTTTATTGCATTTATACATGTCTAAGAGGTGTAGATCTGTGCTGCGTAGGTTGTGCTTAGGACAGTAGGGAGTGATGAGGTCTGTGAGGGAAGGACAGTGGGAGGATTGATTTAAGATAGTGTGTGTGAGGTGGAGTTGGGGAAGAAGGAGTTGGTTATGGAGCTCAAGTTATTGTAGGTTTTTAAAGCTATGCAGTGATGAGAGCAATAGAGAAGGCTGGCAGTGAATCTGGCTATTTTGTTGTAGGTGGTTTCAAGTTTAGCTAATACATGGGCTTGAATATTGGTGAGACTAGGAGCTACACAGAGTAAGGTTGGGAGAAGGAAAGTCTATGCTAGAGAATATTTGGTATTAATAGTGAGGTATTTTTATGTCTGTATAAGAGACCAAGTTTTTGGTGGGTCTTTTTGATGGCTTGCTGAATATGTATGTCAAACTTTAGTTGGTCATCTAGGGTTACACCCAGAAGTTTAGTATGTGGTTCACGAGAGATAAGTGTATTATTAAGAGAAGATGCTGGGAAGGTATTTTTATGTTGCTGTAATTATTTGGGGAGGAAGACTAGAAGTTTTTTTTTTTTTTAGGATAGAGATTGAAAGGAGGGAATCTTGAGTAAGAGCAAGGAGGTTGGGAAAGGGTATCAGAGCATGAGATAATAGTGGAGTCATCTGCATATTGTATTAGTGAGTAGTTTGGACAGGAAGTATGTAGGTTATTTGTAAAGATATTAAAAAAGAGAGGTCCAAGGATTGACCCTTGGGAGACACCTGTTTGAATTGGAAGGAAGGGGTAAGAGGCAATAAGCCATTTGATGGATTGGAATCTGTTGGAGAGGTAACTGGAGAACCACAGTATAGTAGAAGAGGAGAGGTTAAGGGAAGAATGTTATGAGAGCAGTAAGGTATGGGAAATGGTGTCAATGGCTTTAGATAGGTCAAGGAAGAGGCACAAGACTAGTTTGTTATTGTCCCATGCTTTGTCGATATTCTGTGTAAATGAAATGAGAGCTGTAGAGGTGCTGTGGTGAGGACAGAAACTATGTTGGGTTGGAGTTAACAGGTTGTCTTCTATTATGTGTTTGAGAAGCTGGTTATGAATACATTTTTCTGGAATTTTGGATAAGTGGGATAGTATGGTGATAGGTCTGTAGTTGGTTGGTTCAGTTAAATTGCCAATTGTGTTGAAAGGTATGACATAGGAGTTATTTCCAGATGTCAGGGACTGTGTTCTCTTGAATTGATCTGTTTACTAATAGGAAGACTGGATGTGCAACAGAGTTAGCTGCACATTTAAGGAATAGAGGAGGTAAGTTGTCAACAGAGGGAGAGCAGGTTTTCAGTTTGGTAAGAAGAGATTTGATGTATGTAGTTGGATAGGTTTAAGACAAAACTGGGTGGAACTAGTATAGGGAAGGGGATCAGAAGGGGAGAGGGAGGTGTTGTCACGTTTAGTTAATTTTTTATAGAGTCGATGAAGAAGGAATTAAGAATAGAGGCAGTGTCTGTTGGGGAGCTATTAGGACAGGGGCTGGGGGTAAAAGGGTTGCCTGGATATAAGAGTTTATTGATACCATTCCAAAACTTTTTCATGTTGGAGGTGGGGTTATCTAGTGGTTTATGGTAGTATTCTTTTTTGTCCAGATCTACTTGTTTATTGGTTGGGAGTTTGTTTTTTCCAGGTTTTTGAAGTGCTGTCTCATTTAAGCATTAGTTTACAGGTGGATTGTGTTACCATTGAGCAAAGTTTGTTTTTGTTCTTATTTTGCTAGTGGGGGCTAAGGAGTTTAGGATATTCAGGAAAGTGTTATTAAATTTGGAGGCAGCCTCATTGAGAGGGAGGATGTAGAGAAAGAACCAGTTAATAGAAGAGAGAAGATTATTGAAGGCATCTGGGCAGAAATTAGAGAGATTACGGCTGTCTTTGTATTGGTGAGGTTTTAGCAGATGAGGTGAGTGTCATAACATGTGGATAGGGAGATGGTCACTGCAGGTGTCAGGTAGAGTGGTGGTGTTATGATACAGATTTGGGTTAGAGGTAAGGATCCAGTCAAGGGTAGTGCTGTTATTTCTGTGTTTATTGATACAGGGGGAGAGATGATGAGTTGAGAGAATCCAAAGAGATCAATGCTAATATTTGGAGAGTAGGAATTAAGGGAGTTCCAGTCAATATTGACATCACCTAGAATGATAGTCTCATAAGAGATGTTTTGAGATGCCCAGGAGAGAAAGCATTCAAGGGTAGGGATGTTGTTGCCAGGTGGCATATAAATTGCTACTATGGTTAGGTTTTTGTGATTATTTAATTTACAGTTAGCAATGAGAATTTCACCTGGATGGAAATTGGGAGGAGATATAAGTAGAGGATAGAGAGAACGTTTGTCAGAGTATATGATAGTTACACCACCACCTTGTTTCTTGTGTTGATCGAGGTGGAAGATGTTGTTACCAGAGAGTAGGATTTCAGAGTGTGTAATATGGGGTTGTAACCATGTTTCTGAGAGAGTGAGAATGTCAGGGTTGTAGAGAGAGATAAGGGCATGGCAAGAAGTAACTTTGTTAGCAATGCTTTGAATGTCGAGGGAGAGTAGTTGCAAGGTTCTGGGGTGTGGGGTTGAGGAGTTTGGATAGTGGGTATAGGGGGTGAGGAGGGAGAATGGTCAAGTAATGCAGTGGAGATCTTAGAGGGGTGGTATGGGTACCTGTGGTTGGAATGGAGGGTGGGCCAGTGTTGGGGTGAATAGCACCTCCCAGCAGAAGTCTTGGAAAGGAGGGATTGTATGCTGTGGTAACGGGACTGTAGAAGAGAAGTTTGGGTTTAGGTTTTCTGGGGGAAGAGGGAGGAAGAAGTATTTTAAATTTATGTAAGAGAGTTTGAAAGTGAGTAAACAGTGAGGGAGTTATTGAGAAGTTTATAGAGGTTAGTGGATAGTAGGAGAAGAGTTGGAATGGTGGTAGTGGGAGTGACAGGAGGTGGAGTAGGAAAGAGTGAGTAGAAGGAGGGAGTTAAGTAGGATGAGTAACATACTGTATGTTACATGAAAGAAGTGAGAGTAATTAAGAGTTAATTAGAGAATAGTGTAGAGGAGGTAGTTTTGAGTGAATGGATAGCTACAATAGACTGGAAGAAGAAAATTGAGTGGTTGTGGGGGTGTAGTTAATTAAAGTGATTGTATAAATTTGAGTAAAATGGGGTGGGAATGGGGGTAGGCTAAAGTAGCTGAGTGAGCCCAAGTGAAGTGAGGACAACTGGAGCGGGTTGAACCAGGACTTGAAGAAAGCTGTGAGATGAGAAAAACATAATTGACAAAGCTAGGAAGCTTGCAACAAGAGGAGGGGGAGGATATTAACTAGGACTTGGAGAAATCTGTGAAATGACAAAAACAGGATTGGCAGGGCTAGGAAGCTTACAATATGATTATGTTAGGAGAACAAGAAAAGGAGGGAGGCTATGAACCAGGACTTGGAGAAAGCTGTGAGATGAGAAAAACAATCAAGGAGCTAGCCTAGGTCAGTACCTAAAGGCGTCTTTTTATCTATGTGAACTTAAAAGCAGATTTAGTAAAGCATCAGGGAGGTAGAATGTAAAATAAATGCAAAGCTTTGGAAAACTGTATATTTTTGTTACAATAAATGGGAAGAAAATTGGGGGGTCCAGTAGTGTGCACAGCAGAAGAACCAATGGGAGTATCACAGAGAGAAGATTATATTAGACCTATACTGCTCACAGTCTGTTGGTGAAAGTAGGACTTGCAGTAGCTTTTTACTGGTTTGTATGGGGTTTCGATATCCATGTTCTTGTATGCAGGCAGTTGCTTTAGAGGATTTTTTTGCAGGACTTTTGACTGTGGTTAAGGGGACTGCTCACAGACTGTTGGCAACCTTAGGACCTGAAGTAGCTTTTTACTGGTGTGTACAGGGTTCAGGTATCCTCGTTTTTTTATGCAGGCAGTTGCTTCAGGTTTTTTTTTTTTGTTGTTGGACTTTTGAATGTGATTAAGAGAACTGTTCACAAAAGTAGGACTTGCAGTAGCTATTTACTGGTTTGTACGGGCTTCCAATATCTGTGTTCTTGTATGCAGGCAGTTATTTCAGGTTTTTTTTTTTTGGACTTTTGAATGTGGTTAAGGGGCATTGTGCACACTACTGAGGGATGCTTGTGGGGCAGAGAGACATAGAGTGCAGTCAGGCAGAGGTTTTAGTATTTAAAAAAATGTGATGTTTTTACATAATAGATTCTACATAAAATTGATCATTATCCCTAAGATTCTGTAGATTTTACTCTTATCAAGTTTGGTTACTAAAACTTTAATTCCAGAAATTTGGAATAATCCTTTAGAAATAATTCACATTTGTTTCTAAAAAGTGTGTACAATATATAGAAAATGAATCTGATTAATCAGGTTTCTTTTCTTCTTCTTCATTTTTGTGGTGACTGAGGGAGATGGAAGGTGGGTATTGAATTTATGTTATATTAATTTTTTTTTGATAAATGATCATTTTTAAGCACTAAAGAAAAGAAAGGAAATAAAAAGAAATGATATAAAAAAGAAAATAATATTATCTTTACATGTTTTTTTAATAGCAGCATTAGTGCCCCAACAACCATGCCTCATTCGACTGAGACTGTATACTATTCCCCTATCACAACATATTAGTGAATTGTGGTAAGTGAATTAAATGCATTGATGGCAGAACCGCTAGCTGGATGTGGTTTGAGTTACTATTGTGACTTGTTTAAAACAATGTTCAGTCTGTTTTTATTGTTTTAAAAGCTTTAATTTATTGTCTTAAATGTTAAAAGTATTATTGTTAAGCTTGCCATTTTGCTGACACTTACAAAAACAAAACAAAAAAATCCCAGAACACTTTTAGAAAATCCACAGCCATTTGCCTAGTGACTCTTCCATTGAGAACATCATGCTGAATTTTTCACATTGTGGATTGCTTTTTCTGAGGTGAACCAGCAGATGAGGAAGAAGGACCAAAATGCCTAAAAAATGGAGGTGCCTGCCAATGAAAACAAAGGTGGAGACGAGTGAATGCAATAGCTTGAAGTAAGGAGGAAGAGTGAAGAGAAAATGCCAGAAGCATGCAAGTAGCTGTAAGTATTAAAAAGTGCCAAACAAAACTGAAGTAGCCCATTGATGTAAATCATGAAAACTGAGCCAAGACTATGGGTAATTATATAACTGCAGTATGTGGTTGGCCAGAGTGCTTTGGCTTTTGGGGAATGTAAAATAATTTTTATTAAATTATTTACATTCTTCTAAAGCACTTTAAGTACCTACACTGGCAAATGCACCCCTGTGAGGATAAAACATATCAGAAATTCTGCAATAAAATCAAAAGGTGGAATTATAAAAATAAAGAAATTATTAAACCAGAAGAAAATAGTTAACAAAACTGTTAAGCTTTACCCAACCCAAAGCAATAAGGTTAAGGTCAACACCATCAAAAAAGAACACACTAAAACAATTAAACGTAGCAAAACTTCATTTGTGCTAAAACCTGCCTTCAAGACAGGTAGAAATAAAAAAATCCTTCAATAATCATATCTGCAAAATGAAGACAGAGGAAAAAAGAATGTAGTTTTATAGAACAGTGTTATTACAGTTAACACACTACTATGTGGATCTTGATCAAATGTCAGGTCACAAAAAAGAAATCCCATCCACCCCCCCAAACAATAGAATGCCAAGTGGAATTTCATCCAAAATAATCACCTATTCCTTTGGGTCAGAATTACCAGTTCCATGGGGTCAGTTGAGGTTCTAGGAAGACTAATTTCTGTAATCAAAACTATACTGTCTTATCCACCTTCTTAACAGGCAGTTAAAACCTGGTTATACCTCAGATATCTGGAAGAAGGAAACTGTGGGTCACCCATAGATAAAATATTGGCAGACGGATCAGACTCACAAACATATTGTGCAAGTCGATTGAGATACCTATCACAAAACTTATTCAGATGTACATAGAAACCATTTTCTGGTATAATGTTACCAATCTTTGGGCAAGATTTGGAATTATTACATCTATATAACCATAGGGTTTGCATGAAGTTATTAATCTGTTTCCAGAAAGGGGAGATTAATTCACATTCATATACCATATGCATACACTCAACTTTTTGTTTTTTCAAAATAATTTCTCCAGCATTTAATTCTATTTGATTTATATATAATTGTAGTATTGGTAGGAGTGATAAAAGCTCTGTGTAACAATTTCTAAGTGAAAAGTTTTCAATATAATAAGGATATAGTTTTTATCTGTAGATTTTAATATTATTTATGTATTTTCTTAAGTGAAGTCTTCATTATTACTTTTTGAGGAATAATGCCAGTAGGAATTATCTAAATATGTAGACTCTAACCTAAGAATTGTATACATTTGTGGCAGATATGGTTTATTTTTTCACTGGATTATTGCTAATATTTATTAAGAATTCCAATATTTGGTAGAATAAATTTTTATCTAGATTAAATATCCTCTTTATCTCTATGTTCATAAAATCTCTATGTATTTGCAATATTAACTAATTCTTAGAATTGTGATTGTATCTGGACCTTAAATTTTCAACAGTATGTATTTCAGTACCATTTAAGAATTGATGCTAATAAGTTAAGTTACTGCATTCTTTCAATAGCATAATTTTGGTGAAGTAATGAGTTCCTAAGCAGTCATTTGTATATGCAATTGGAAATATAGCAAATATTGAGTTTTTAATACAATGGTTAAAATGTGAAATTCCAGAATGAAGAAAGAATATTATTTATATAGGGAATTCGAGTAGAGGGAATATTTCCATTTATGCAAAAACATTTTAATAATCAGATAACACTATTAGAGACTATTTGTTTATGACTGGTGGGAATATACTGTATTTATTATTCACTGATAATATTTCTTGATGTGTTTGTTTCTATTTTGAATAATATGATGAATGCATCCACTATGCAATAACTTTTACAATTGTTGAAGTAGCATACATATCAGGGAATCCTATTTCTCCATCATTGCAACCTTTTCTGTGCCAGTCAAAAGAAACTCTTGGTTTATTGGGATGACAAAAGAAATTTAAGTCAATTGTTATTTTTCTTCTTCATTATTTTTTTTTGGTGGAGATAGAATTAAAGATTGTATGACAAATAATATTTTAAGGAGAATTACCATCTTAATTAACATTAATCATTTTTCAATAGTAAAGAAAAATGTATTCCAATCTGTGATTAAACTTAAAATATTTTCAACAACCTGCTGAAAATTTGCTTGTATCATTTCTTTACTAGTAGACATAATGGTTGTACCAAAATATTTAATTTGAGTGTTACTCTAATTGAAGTTTCATTGTTTTTTGTATGGATTTTTTAATGTCTTATTAATTAATACTGTATTTTATTTTATTATGATTAAACCTTTAGTTGAAGATTACTTCAAAATGATTCATAAAACTAATTAATTGTTCTAAAAAAATTTTATATTTCCTATTTTTAGTAAAAGTGTCACAAAAACTTGAATATTTAGCTCAAAATCATCTTTAATTTTGATTCCATTAATGTTCTTATCAGATCTAATACTATTAGCAAAGGGTTCTATTGCTAATGCAAAAAATAAAGCTGATAATGGACAACCTTATCTTGTGCCTTTTTATAATTTAAAGGAATTAGAAAGTAAAGAGACTATTTTAACATAAGCAGAAGAGTTATTGTAGAACTTTGAAATGAATTTAATTAGCTCAGCTGAGAAATTATGCACTTTTAAGTGTTTTAAAGAGATAAGGCAAATTGACTGAGTCAATAGCCTTGTCTAAATCATGACTAATGATAGAAAGTTATTTTTTTATTTTTATTTGCAAAGTCTATTAATGTTTTTATTCTTATATTATCCTGTACTTGTCTATTTAAAATAGCCCTGTTTGAGCATTGTTAATTAGTTTAGGTGCTAGTAAATTAATTATGTTGGCTAAAATGGACATGAATGTTATAGTTCAAATTTAAAAGTGAAATGGGCCTGTATGATGAGCACTTTGTATGATCCTTATCTTGTTTTAAAATACATGATATGGGGAATATTTATTATTATTATTCGTTATTATCATTTGTTAACTAGGAAAGTCCACTAGGCCAATTACCCATTTTCAGTGGAGGCCCAGGGAGAAAAGCTCCATACAATCACAGAAATTTTTACATAACATCAGCTTAACTTTAATGTTAATTAATTAATGTTCTTATCAGATCTAATACTATTAGCAAAGGGTTATATTGCTAATGCAAAAATAAAGCTGATAATGGACAACCTTATCTTGTGCCTTTTTGTAATTTAAAGGAATTAGAAAGAAAAGAGACTATTTTAACATAAGCAGAAGAGTTATTGTAGAACTTTGAAATTAATGTAATTAGCTCAGCTGAGAAATTATGCACTTTTAAGTGTTTTAAAGAGATAAGGCCAACTGACTTAGTCAATAGCCTTGTCTAAATCAAGACTAATGTTAGAAAGTTATTTTTTTATTTTTATTTGCAAAGTCTATTAATGTCTGTATTCTTATATTATCCTATACTTGTCTATTTAAAATAAACCCTGTTTGAGCATTGTTAATTAGTTTAGGTGCTAGTAAATTAATTCTGTTGGCTAAAATGGACACAAACATCTTATAGTACAAATTTAAAAGTGAAATGGGCCTGTATGATGAGCACTTTGTATGATCCTTATCTTGTTTTAAAACATGTGATATGGGGAATATTTATTATTATTATTCGTTATTATCATTTGTTAACCGGGAAAGTCCACTGGGCCAATGACCCATTTTCAGTGGAGGCCCAGAGAGAAAAGCTCCATACAATCACACACATTTTTACATAACATCAGCTTAACTTTGAAAGTCAAGAAAGTTTTTACACAATAAAAATGGAAGTAGATATACAAGACAAATACATATTATAGAGGTATACAATACAAGAAAATAAACCCAGTGTGTTAGATTTTTAGTAATTCTATTGTATATTCTCATAAGTAAGAATACTGTTTAATCAATTCTGTTTATTCAGCCACAGAAATAAAGAAAGCAAGAGAGATTGTATACGAATACAGATAGTATAAATTGAAACTATATTAAGTTAGTAAAAGTATCTGTAGTGTATAGTGGCCAAAACATTTAAGCTGGTTTAATTATATGACTACAAGAACAGACAAGGTTATTGAGATAGTGTTCTTTTAGTGCAAATATAAATGTTTTTAAAGAGTCGAGTTGAGTAAGAGAGAGATGGACCACATTCCAAAATTTGGCAATGGCATGGGAATAGAGACATTGTCCAGCTCTTTTGTTGGGTTTAGTTATGGTTAAGAGTTGTTTGTTAGAGGATGATGCTGAGTAGGAGTGCGTGCTTGTATTATAGTTTGAAGGGATGGGCAGAAGTTTGGATTATTTAGTAGTTTATGGGTGAGAGTAAGTTGGGAGTAATGTAGGTAATGAGGGAACTCAAACCAGTTTATAGATTTAATGGCCAGGCAATGATTTGTGCGATTTGGCATGTTGGAGGCAAACTTGGATATTTTATAGTAGCATGACTGCAGTTTGTTCAGGAGAGATGTGTGTAGATTAGTGAAAATAGGGCACCATAGAGGAGGGAGGGTAGAAGTAGACTATTAGCTACTTTCAACTTGGTAGACTTGTCCAAATAGAGTTTATGCCTATAGAGTTTGCCAAGCTTAAAATGGGTCTTTCTGATTGAGTTGACTATGATTCTCAAAGGCTAGTTTGTCATCTATTGTGATGCCAAGTGGTTTGGCTGTTTTTACAATTTCAATTTTAGTTTTGTTTTGAGAGAATATTTTAATGTCTAGAGTTAGAGGTTTGGTTGTGAAGAGTAAAAGTTTTGATTTTTTGGGATTATGTAGCAGTTGAGGTTCATTAAGCCAAGATTCAATGGAAGTAAATGCATTTTGTGTTAACTTTTGGAGATCTGAGATGTTCTTAGAGGATACAATTATTGTCAAATCATCTGCATATTTAATGAGTGCACTTTGCGGAATGCTTTATTGAGATTATTAATGAATATGTTAAAAAGCAAGGGCCCAAGAACAAACCATTGGGGAATGCCTGTGTTGTTGAGTAGGTAATTGGATTGCTTACTTTGCCATCTAACAGATTATTTTCTGTTGTGTAGATAGTTATGAAACCAGGATAGCATGTGTGGGGAGCAGTTTACGGTCTCAAGTTGTAAAAGTAGTTTTGAGTGGGACACTGTATCAAAAGCTTTTGATAGGTCTAGTAGGATCACAGACGTTAGTAGGCCTGCATCAAGAGCTTTGTATACAGTGTTGGTAAACGACAGTAAGGCTGTTGTTGTGCTATGTGTTGACCAAAAACCATGTTGGGTGTGTGTGAGTAGGTTTTTGTCTGTGAGATGTTTTAGCGATTGAGAATGAATACTCTTTTCTAAAATTTTAGATAGAGGTGGAAGTATGGAGATGGGCCGGTAGTTAGATAGATCACTGGTATTACCGCCTTTGTGAAGGGGAGTAATAATTGAGTTTTTCCATAGTTGTGGGACATATGATTCAGAGATTAATTGGTTAATGAGAATGCTAATTGAAAGAGCTATAGAATCTGCTGCCAGTTTTAGGTATTCAGCTGGAAGGCCATCGGAAGAGGGGGGCATGGTTCTAGTTTTGAGAGCAGTTTATGAACTAGAGAAGTGGGTACTGGTTGTAATGTAAATAGAGGAGTGGATGCGTTTGTGTTGGAATTACATTTAATGTGGGGGGAGTGGTTACAGAGTGCATTGTTGTTTATGTTGCTGATTATACTTTTGTTAGTTTGTAGGGAGAAATCATTGACAAGTTTTTGGATAGTATCAATAAAATGAGAATTGAAGGCTTGGGCAATTTCTTGAGGGTCTTTGTCAGGAGATGGGGAGGGGTTGTGTTGAGTACCAGGATTTAGGAGAGAGGAAACAGAGTTCAAGAACAATCTGGGGTTATTTTGTTGGGTAGTGAGTTTAGTGGAGAAATAGCTTTTTTATCATTGATGACTTGCTTTTTGGCATTTTTATGGAGTTGTTTATATCTGAGTTCAAGTTGTGGGGTTCTATTTCTATGCCATTCCTTCCAGGCTTTATCCCTGGAGGTAAGTAACTGTTTAGTTTGTTTAGTTAGCCAAGGGGCATGGTTAGGCTTTACTCTTTTGGTATGTGTGGGGGCAAGACTGTCTAGAATATCTAAAAAGACTTTATTAAAATAGTTGACTACTTCAACCCATGGTAGAAATTTGGTAGAGGACCAGTTGTGGATTTTTAGAAACTCTAAGAATAGTTGTTCATTAAAATGGGTAAGATTTCTAGTTGTTCTTAGACAATGCAGTTTGTCTATTTGAAGTTGAGTTCTATGAGTATAGGTAGGAAGATGGACGCTAAAGGTATTGGGTAGGGTCCCTGCCTTGGTGAATTTTTGAGGGTGTAAGATGAGTATCCAGTCTAGAGTTGATTCTATTTGTTTTTTTTTTTACCTTACGAGTGGGGTTAGAGATGAGTTGAGTAAACCTGTGCAAGTTAATACTATTTACTGGGGAGTCAGAGATGAAAGTTTGCCAGTTTATATTTGTGTCACCAAGAATGATGGTTTAATTTGATATATTGAGGGTGGTCCAAGACAGTAGATCTTCCGGAGTAGGTATGTTTTGACCTGGGGGAATATAGAGTACAGCAATTCATGATTGCTTTCTGTTGTTGATGTGAAGGTTAACTAGTAATAATTCCATATTTCCGAATGTTGGTATAGGTTTATCATATGGTGTAACAGCTAAACTGTCACAGTAGATTAATGCAACACCTCCACCTTTTTATGTAGCTTGTCATTTCTATGTATATTATATCCTGGAGGGATTATTTCAGTGTTAGCAATATGTGGTTTAGCCAGGTCTCTGTGAGTGCTACAATATCTGGAGAGAAGTGAGAGAGCCAAGCATGGAATTTGGTGATTCTGTTACAGATACTACATATGTTAATTGTAGTGAAGCAGAGGTTATTGGCATTAGAAGAAAGGTTTTTGGCAGAATGGTTGATTGGTCCAGGGTTGGGATGAATGTTGCCACATAGAGAGAGGGCCTGGTATTGACATGTAATTATGGAGGGATGTTAAGTAATGAGGAGAAGCCTGTGGTGGGGGTTACAAATTAATTTTAGTTTGATTATGATGACAAAGGATCTAGGTTTTGTAAGGTGCCTAGAATGGAAGTTGAATAAAGAGGGTGAGATGTCAAAGAAACTATTGGTATTAGTGTGGAGTGCAATGGGTGATGTGGAAAATTTTGAAGTTGGGGAGTGGAATATGGTATGTAGGGAGTTGGTGTGGGATAGGAAAAGAAGAATGGAGGTAAGGGAGATTAAGGTAGTGCAAGGTTTTGATGTATAGTACATGTTAGGAAAAGGTTGTGGTACTATAGTTAAGGAGAAGAATGAGAAAGATTCAGGAAGGGAAAACATTAGGAAGGAAGATAATTAAGGTGGAGTGAATGGGAGGATACTGGTGTAGGTGTCTAGGTGATTGGAGGTTAGACAGGTAAGGGAAGAGTTTATGGAAGGTGCAGGGGTGGGTGGGAATGGGGTAGGGTAGGGGAGCGGAGTGAGCCCAAATGGAGCAAAGGTGAATGGAGTGGGCCAAAACCTTGAGGCAGCTTGCCAAACCATACTAGCAACAATCAGTTGTGTGCCTCAAGACAGTGGAGCAGTTACGAGTAGGCAGTTCCTAGAGGTAAGAAAAATGCACGTAATAGCAACCTAACACATGCTGCATTTTTAATTTTGTATAGTTTTGCAGCTGTTGATATTAGCAGTTGATAAAAAGAGAAAAATGGAGGGAGAAAGTTTAGGGGAAAGAATAGGGGAATCCAACACTATTTGATTGAGTTTGTGAGCAAGCCACTAGTCAAATAAGCACTAAAGTGTTTCACTACAGAAACTTGCCTAATACAGCAAGAAGATTAATGACAATAATAGTTTCCTTGCAGATGAGAAGAATACTTGTATTTCTTGCCACGAGGAAGATGCCAAGGGGTGGCAGATTCAGTTAAGCAGGGTTAGTCGGGAGTGCTCACTGGGAAATTGCAAACAGCAGCTGTAAGAGGAAAAAAATGTTAGGACGGGGTATTAGGAAGGATGTAGGACAGAATATATGACTGCTAAGGAAGTATCAGCATGGTAATAGCAGAACTAGACAGGGAGGATAGCAGACAGGGTTGTTAATAAAAAGGGCTTTGAGGGATTGAAGTCACAACAAAGATGGGAGGTTGAGAAAGGAAAATAGGAGGCTCTAAGAGAAGGGAGCTAGATTAGTACAGCAAAAATATCAGAAATGAGGCAGAAGTAGAACACAATATATACAATAAATCATTTTACAAAATGCCATCAATAGACATTGGTTACTAAAAACACAACAGCACAGTACATATCAGTTAATTTAAGTAAAATTAGCTCTACAAAGAAAGCAGCTTAAGTAGACATGAAGCAGTAAGTGGAACACTGTATAGCAAGTAAAAATACTTTACATAATGCACTCTATAGCAACTCCACTATTCTCTTCAGTTAACAATTCTTCAGTACATTTTCTGTAGCTAACAAAATAGATATAATAGAGACCAGCCCCAGAAATACTTGCATAGAAGCAGTATGTCAATTACAGTAGTGCCCAGAAAAAGTAAATAAATAAAAATAAACACATACAGGTAATGCTTTAAACAGTGGTTGTGAAAATTGGAACTTGGGTTACAAAAAACTTGTGGTTACAGTTGGATGTTAAAAAACCTCACAACTGAAACTGAAAGAGGCAGACCACTTGGCCTAGTTTTATTTAAGCAGTTAGCACAGTAGCAACCAGAAAAAAAAATAGCATTGGAAAACTTGGATGGAAAAAGTATGTTGGTAGTATGCTCACTCATATCCTAAGCCTGGAAGATATCACAACATTGGAAGAGTGCTGTGCAGCACAACATATGTATAGCAAAACTCAACAGTTTAAAGCACCCAGTAAAACCCAATATAACAAAAGCAGTGTATAGACAATAAAAAGTACAGAACGATCTAACAATAACAGCTTTACATACAACACTTAAGTGGGGTGTATACTTACTTGGGGAGCAGAGAAAATTCCCTTCATAAGGATGAAAAGGCTGTTTGAAAATGGTGCCAGTTGTTGAGGGTGACTAAGTAACTTCAGAGAGGAAGTTGGTCACAGGGGAGGTGCAGATGCATTCTAAGTAGGAGGCAAATGATGAAGGAAAATGTAGTCAAAATACAGTAGCAATGGGACACAAGCTGTAAAGGAAAGGGGAAAGAGAGGTTGAGTAAACAGAAATGATCCCTGGAAACCTTGAGGCAGCTTGCCAGACCACAGGATAAACAATCAGTTAATGTGTGTCTCATGATAGTAAAGCAGTTAAGAGTAGGCAGTTCCTAGAGGTAAGAAAAGCACATGTAATAGCAACCTAACACATGCTGCATTATTAGTTCTGTATACTTTTGCAGCTCTTGATATTAGCAGTTGCTAAAAAGAGAGAAGTTCAGAGGAAAGGATAGGGGAGTCCAACACTATTTTATTGAGTTAGTGAGCATGCCACTAGTAAAATAAGTACTAAAGTGTTTCACTACAGAAACTTGCCTAGTACAGCAGGAAGATTAATGACACTAAAAGTTTCCATGCAGGTGAGAAGAATGCTTGTATTTCTTGCCACAAGAAATATGCCAAGGAGTGGGAGATCAAGATAACCAGGGTTAGTCAGGTGTGCTCACTGGGAAATAGTGAACAGCAGCTAGTACAGCAGGAAGATTAATGACACTAATAGTTTCTCTGCAGGTGAGAAGAATGCTTGTATTTCTTGCCACTAGGAAGCTGCCAAGGGGTGGGAGAATCAGTTAAGCAGGGATAGTTGGGTATGCTCACTGGGAATTTACAAACAGCAGTTGGGGAGGAAAGTAAATTCCCTTCATAAGGATGAAAAGGCTGTTTGAAAAAATTCCATGATGGGGAACTTCTGCAGTTGTTTTTATTCCTCTGTAGACCTTATCGAATATTTTAACAACATCATCTGGTAGTATTTTATATAATTCTGGTATAATAACATATATGCCTGGTGCCTTATTATTTTTTAACTTTTTTATTTGATATTTTATTTCTATTAAAGTGAATGGTCTAGCATTTTTTTATTTGTTCATGTGTTAATTTGTTATTTATATTTTCCCTTACATAAGTTTCAACTATTTCATCATTATCTAGGTTATTTGTATTTTTATTTATATTTTCATAAAATATTCTAAAGCCCTCAAGAATAAATTCTGTTTTTCTTTTTTTATTATTTATATATGTTATCATTTCTTTGATATGTTTTTTTTTATTTATTTTCTTTGATCTAATAGCAAGTTTATACAAGCTTAATGGGTTTACTGGGGTCTATATTAGAATGATGAAACCTCACTTACGTGAATCCCGAAAGGCCGACACATAAACAGCAAACCACATGAACACCGAACGTCCTTAAGCGCAAAATTGAAAATACTGAATCGCCATAGTTGTCCACACTATGTTTAGTGAGGTAAAATGTCAGTAGGAGATTCCCTTGTCTGGTGTCGCTCCCTAACATAAATGTACAATAGTTACTGACCTTAGGGTTAGGGTGTGGGTTAAGGTAAGTGCATATATAGTAATGCATTCATATTTATTTTGTTTGGGTAGGCAGTACATAGCAGGCAGTGGAGTTGGCCAACTATGGCAATTCGATATTTTGAATTTCGCACTTAAGGATGTTCAGTGTTCTTGCGGTTCACTGTGTATATTTAGTGAAGTCCATAGAACAATATCAGATACTTCACCTTCATGTTTATTTCTAGGACGCTTTTGATATCTTTACCAAACCACTCTTTAAATCCTTTTATTTAACTATGTATGCTGGTAATCTCCTTTGATGTGTAAAATTGTCAGCTTTTAAAATACTATTAAATACTATAGCATTAAGGTCTGATAATAGACATGATACTATTGAAACTTCTCTAATATGTGATAACAGGTTGTTTGAGGCAAACATTTTATCAGTATTTGCTTGTGTTCTATACCTGTATGAATAATGGGTAAATTGGATTTTGTTTATTTTCCTTAGCTCATGTATATCCTTTAAGTTTATTGGATTAACACAATTTGATAAATGTTTGGCTGAAGACAGGATTCTCAGTTTCCTGTCTTTGTCTGATAATATACAATTAAAATCACCAGCAATTATGACTTCACCTTTCAGTTATTAGGCTATAGAGTCTAAATATCGTTTTGCTTCTTTAGCTTTGACCCCTGGAATCCAATAACAGTTTAGTAATAGATATAGTTTTCTATTGCACTCAATTATAACAATGCTTACCATACCATTTTTATCAACAGAGGTAAATTTTACTTTATGCTTTACTGATGAGTTCTTCCATAGAATGAGATTGCCTCTTCCTTTAGCTCAAAAAACAGAACCTACTAAAGTCAAATAATTATTAATTTATAAATAACAATATGAAAATCTTCAGCTATGGACAAACTTTTGAAATTAATAAAAAATTACCTAATAACATAACCCTAAAACATTCTACCATGGAATAATGTATTCCTAGTTTGTTGAAAAAGTCAAGCAAACTACCTCTCAGCCTCTCCATTAGACTAACAACACCTGGCTCATGCATCTGTTTCATGTTAATGTGTCTCATATATTTAGTATGCATCATTTTAAAAAAGTCTGTAATTGAGTTATTATGAATGAAAGTTAAATAGCTGTTTCGATTCTTCCTTTATAAGTCAACCAGACTGATTATCTCTATTATCATCTTTCCACGTACCTCTCATTATTTCCCTCATCTACTGTAGAGAGGAAGTCAGTTGTTATTTTGATACTAGTTAATTTATAGGTCGGGTTATTTCATGCCTTTTCTATTTTATTTGCTATGTGTAAAGTTTTTTTTTATATCAGTGCTCTTAACTATATACACAGGTACTTATTCTAATCTCTTTCTATTTCTGTTTGTATATTATGTCTATTACTATATTCCTAAGTTTTATATTTTATTTATTTAATTTGCATTTGTTTACCAGGGTAGGCAATGGGCTATTATGAGCCCATTTTCAGTGAAGACCCAGGAAAAAAGCTCCAAAAGATCATGCACATAGGGTGTAATCATACAAAATCAGAAAAATTTCAAGAGTATATATACCAAAGGCAAGATATTTGACAACTGGTTCACTTATTGGTAAAATAATAACTTGAAAAAAAATAAAGAACAAAGGTAAAGAGATTGACATTACATAGATGTTTCTGGCCTTAGAACAGTGAGCCTTTTGCCTGGCTTTAATACAAAGTACAAATTAAACATCAGGATCAGCAAAAAGCAAATGTAGTTAGATTTGAAGAGGAAGAGACAATTCCAAAGAGAGGATAGGTAGTGTTTTAGAGAAGTTTTGAAAGAAACAAGATTCTGGGTAGCCCTAATAGTTAATGGTAGGGTATTCCAATTTATGGCTATAGAACAAGCGTATGGAAGCTGGCCTGCTGCCAGGTTAGGCTTTTGTACCAGCAAGAGGTGCTTGCTATTTTAATTGTCATCCTAGTATATAGTGTTATTTAATAGAACAGTTATATTTTACTTATATATCTGATAATCTTTAATCTAGTTCTACTGTTAAAATCAGCACTATTTTTCTTAATGTATTATATCTAAAAATGTTTGAACAAACATCCAAAAAAACTTCCTTTTAAGATTCAAACTTTCCAAAATAAATTGTCTTGAGATTTTAAATTTAGATATCATTAAAAAAAACAATAACAAAGAAATGCAATCCTAAGTTTTTTTATCAGAAACATCCACAGCAGCATCCACTGGACCAACCAATGGTTGCTGCTGTGGATATTTAATTTATTTTTACTCTTCCACAGACCATTTATTCATGCTGCAACCCTCTTTTATTGTGTTGTTTGTTTTATCAGAAGTGTCTTTCTATAGGCTAGTATGTAAGCTATCTTTTATTTACACTGCAAGCATTCAGAACTATTGGATAACTATTAGTGGTTTTAAAACACAGTGTGCTATCATTTGCTTATTATCTAACGTATTCATTAATATCATAGCAAATGATTCAAAACAGTATGCGTACTGATGTAATATGTAAGGTATATTATCAGCTTTCTCAGTCAAAACACCCTAGATTTCACAGTTTAACATTCTAATTTGTCATTTCCAGTTCAGAGGGTGAGTTGAAAGGTCAGCTTTCACTTTTATACTGGAAGAAGTCATCTAGACATCCCATAGAATTTTCAAAGCTCCCAAAGCCTCACAAAAGTGCTAAGGGTATGAGAATGATTTGTTTGTCAGTTATAATTCACATAAAAATGCTTGGGATGTTTGCAAATGTATTTAAGTCACTTCTGCAGTATTCATTAATCCATCAAACTTTTCCAAACTATTAAAAAACAACAAAAACCTTTCAATGCATTTTACACCTTTAAAAGCTGCTATATTTATATAAATAACATGTTAATGATTTTTAAGCACTAATATACTCGCAGCATTCACAAGTGTTCATTTTTAAACTTTACTTCAATACAGAAGGCATACTAAGCTAATTAAAACATAAGTAACTGCTAACCATTATATCCCTTCTAGAGTAAAGCTCAGTCAAAGATAGAATAGAGCCTTCAACATTATATATATATATATATATATATATATATATATATATATATATATATATATATATACAGTTATATATTCAAGATTTGTCTGTGTTGTTTCAGATAAAGTAGACTCATTCTTTAAAGGGGACATAGCACTTAAGCTTGTATTAAAAAAAACAACAGCTATGTATGACCCAGGTTTAACTTGTAAAGGTGTGAATGTTACTTTAATTATATATCATTCCAATAATAACTTTTATATATGTAAAATGCCATATTTTTTGTACTTTGTTTTATAACATTGCATGCCTTTCCTGGGACCTATTGCATGCCAAGTATTATATCAGTAACACTAGCACACTACTGGACCATTTAAAATCCCCAAAAGCATGTCAAACTACACAAACTTCATCTCATTAATGATTTACTTTTAGTGATATAAATGAAGTGACCCCTTAAATTTCATAAAATATTAGCTATTAATATGACATATGCATTTATATTTTCAAGTTTTAGTATAAATTGTTTTTTGATGAAGTGTACTGACATTCTTTAGAAGACATAACATTTAAACTTTCATAAAAAAGACAATTATGTAAAAAGAGACTTTAACTTATGAGAATATCTATGAAACATTGAATAATAGATATCATTCCCACATTCTCTTTTATATATGCAGTTAGACAGAAGTTTTGTAGAGTTAGTAACTTAACATGCCCTTTAGTGTCATTTTGCATACTGTATCTGGTATTATATTTAATAGTACATTACTAAACTATGTCAAGATATGAAAAAGTCTGCCACTTAACATAAGCTTTACCATAGTAATTTTTAACTTTTAGTGATATGAATGGTTTAACCATTTAAACTTTGAATAAAAATAAATGGCTTTAATTTCATGTATAGCTAAAAATTAAGCTTTAACATATCAAAAAAGGCACTAATAACCACCTGAAGTAGGGAAAGAAAACAATAAATGATTTACCTTGTAAAAAGTAGTATTCAACACCTATTCCTTACCATTCAAGCACTTATTTAAATGTCTAAGCATTATAACCATGAACTAAATTAATTTTTGTTTTTCATTTTTTTACTGTTTTTGTCCTTAATTGACCATCTATCCCTTGTTGCATTTCTCTTCAAAGCTGTTGATAAATTCCAGTCCATTTCTACCATTTTTTCCTTGCATTTTATTTTTCTGTATAAAGTCCATTGCATCTTTCAAGGTATTAAAATCTTCTTTCCTTCTGTAAGGTAAATCCTTATTTTGCTGGAAACAAGATTTGTGCTTTAATATTGTTTCTCTTTAAACTTTTAACAAGTGGCACACATGCTTTTCTTTTTGACCTAACTAATGTTGAATAGTCATTGTCAAATGTCATAATGTTTTCTTAAATTTTAACAGGAAAATTAGTCCATGCAGCTTTTCAGACTAAATCCTTATCTTGACTTGAGAAAAATCTTATAATCACTGACCTTGGCGATGGTGTTTTTTGAAGATGTGTTAGAAAGTGATCTATGTGCCCTTTTGATGTCAAAGGAGAAAGCGTCAGGTAGGTTTAAAGTTTTAGGCAGCCTGGTATTAAGGATATGAATCATACTGTCACCTTATTTTTCAGAAATTCCATAAATCCTGATATTTCTTCTTCTGGATCTGTTCTCTAAGTCTTCTATTTTTTGCCAGCATAAGTTGTTTTCTTTCAGAAACAAAATCAGTATTATTCTCATTTTTAGGTAGTCTTCCATCAAAATCAGACATTGCCTCTTCTATACTGAAGATTTGTGATGACTGTTGTTTAAGAACATCACTCAGCACTTCTACTTGTTTTTTGTTTTTAATTGTCCATTTTGCTTCATTATTTATCTTCACAGATAACTCATTGTTGTTACTTAGTAGAGACTGTATGTCTCTTTTCATTGTACTGCCCTATATACTGGGCTTAGAGTGGTTCATTCTGAGATAGTTCTTTCTAGTTTTCCTGACAAGAAAAAGCAATTAAAAAAATTTCAATTTTTTTGTAGAAAATCTTTCAGGAATTGTTTAAATATAAATCCACCAAATTTTGAAATGTTCTACTTGAAATTTTTTTAGTAAAAATCCTGTCAGAAAATGTTAAAACGAAGCAGAGCTAAAACAACAGGGCTGTTAACTGCTCACCATCTTGTCTATGCCCTCCTGGCATTTACTTCTTGGAGGTCAAAGGTAATGTTACAGGATTATGGCTGCAAGCTTGGTAGCAGCATAAACTTCCCAAAGGACACCATGATCCTACAACAGGGTCTGTCCCAAATAAACAGTTGACGCCAACACCATAGACTGAAACTAAATGACAAGAAATGTATAATTGTGTCTTTCAGAAAGCATGACTCCCTTTGTAACTACCACATTGATAACACATCCCTGGACACTGATCCCATAGTTAGAGATCTAGGAATCAATGTTGACCATCCATTGTCTTTGATCACCACATATCCACGATTATAAGAAAGTCCTTTTTCATTGCACGGCTAATATTGCAGGATATGTCATCCAGATGCAGGGATGTAACCGCTCCTCTGTATTGTCATTGGGTATAATGCCCCTTTCTATATGTATTTGTTCAGACACCTGTCACAGCTGGAATGACCACCATGGTTTCTCACTAAAAATATCATAAAAAAGTCAAGGACTTACAATCATAAAACAGACCATCTCAAAACCTTGTCTCTGTTCTCAATGTCATACAGGCTACTGAGAGGTGGACTCTGCTTCACATATAGAGCCTCAACAGATCCTGTTCTGTTAGACCTATTGCCTGGAAATCCAATAGTATCAGAAGCACCCACTCAAGGACCTCAATTCCTTTGCAAGATTAACAAAACATATTGGAGGGATAGGTATGTAGCACAGAGAATACCACTTCTATGGAACTGACTTCCATGCCATATAAAATAGAGTACTTCTCTTAACTCTGTTCAAATCTAACTTGGATGAATGGATAGGGAACCATAAATTTACATCTGGTTTAGTTCCAATGGCTCTCACTGAAGGGTGAGATGTGTAATTAAACAACGCATACTTGTGTGACCCATCTTTGGCAATTTATATCGCAGAAATTAGGATGAATAATGACCATGTGAATGTATGGCTAGGCTTGTAAAGATCTTCACAGAGCAATAGCCCAGTAAGTACCTATGACTCAAGAACTTATGAACTGATGAACATTGAATAGATTTGCTTTTATACCTTTAATACAAATACTAGTTTTGCACTGTATCCACAATTCTGTAGCAGTTAATTCCCCCCTTGATCTTGCAGAAACATAATACTTAGTTCCTGCTCTAGTTTAGAATTTTTAAAATACAAAGGATGAAAAAAAAGGAAAAACCTCAAATAAAATATCAATGCGTTTGGACAAGATAAGCATAATAAACCAATTTAAGTATACAAACAAAAAAAATCTTATTTTATTTATTCTGGTAAATGTCCCAGAAGAAATTTTTTTGTGTTGCTCCATGTTCGTTTAAATTCAAAATAGTTTCCAGCTCCTTCCATAATGTGTGAATAATTTATGTCTCCTGGATCATTGGAAAGAAAAACAAGGTTTGCTTTTTACCTAAGCGTGGACTTGTGAACTTAAAAAAAAAAAAAATTCAAATAAAAACAAGAATAAAATCTAAGTATACACACACACACACACACACACACACACACACACACACACACACACACACACATGCACACTGATCCTGCTCTAACAAATTTACAAATTCACTGATCTTTTAGTAAACGTGACAGATGACACGTGAACCTTAACAGTAATATTATTACACCAATTGGAAAATGTTTTCTTTATTTGTTTTCAAAGTTCATTTAAGGTTTAGATGTTTGGATGTTCTTTGATAGTTGCTTTTAAATGTGACCTGATTTCAAAGTCCTTTGTTGCCTATTACAGATTACTCAGGTCTTTTCATGGTGTTATGATGTTAATGGAGTTAAACTTTCCCATGAATTTTTCTGATAAGAAATGGAAAGTGTCACTTCAGCAACACTGTCTTTGGACTTTGTCAATGAGTCACTCAGAGGTGGCAGCAATCTAGCAAGCAATCTTATTTCCTTATCAGGCATTTTCTTGTCAGTCTTGGATAATATTTCCTTTCATCGGATATGCATCTGGCAAACCCATCTGTTTTGCAATGTAAAAGTGAAACAGGTTTGTTACAGTTTTAGAGTTACTGTAGGTGAATGTTTGGAAAAATTACCTACAGCAGACAAATATAGGTTTTTGTCTGTAATGTAATGTTGGCAAATGAGCAAGTAAACTTAGAAGACACCTGTAACATAATACATAATATAACAAATATATGCATGCTTGCATTTTATTTTGCCATAAAACAAATACTTGTTTGTACTTCCATGATCAGAGGGGTAACCAGCATGAAGAATACAGTGAAACAATATGAGACAGATCGAAAAGTGAACTGTGTGTGTAATTTAGGTTTACCTACATTTTTAATCTAATTACTTTCTTAAGACATTTTTCATTGACTTTGACTAAGTAGGCAAAACTGCATGGTTTTATGCGCATGGAAGAAGCCTTACTATATATTGTTTATTGACATCCTATGGCTGCAGTTAGCTACAGTTGCAGCCTGGTTTTCATCCATTTTTAAATAAATTGCCCCAAAACATTAACTGTTGAGGAGATGGTTTGCTGTAAATTATGTTTCAAAATATTTATAAAATTAAAGTTCAGTTTATTTCCTACAGTGAGTGAACCATATTCCTATACTTCTTTTAACACTTTACTTGTTTTATTTTAAAACAAGAGATTCTGCTGTATTTATTTCTTTATTAACCAAGAAATCAGTAAATATTCTATATAGTTTGGGCATGAGTTTGATACTGTTACAACCCATCATCATAACATTTGTTTCCCAAAAGAGTATATATCTAAACTTTCCAAATCATCTCTGGAAATAGACCCCTGTATCCAGCATGGCTTAACCAGTTGTATTTCTGTTGCATGTTAGCCATATTCTTACATTTGTTCTCTGTTTCTGTTTATGGATATCTAAGTTAAGCCTGGCTTTGGTGGGGATCATTGACAGGATGACAGTAGTTTCATATTGGGAAGTTAGAAAAAGCTTCAGAGAAGCAATCAGAAAATGTCTGAGTAACCCAATATTATCCCAATAATTGGGAGATTGTAAGTTTACCCCAGGGGTCACATCTGTGTCACTACTAGACAGGGGCACAGTAAACTAATTCTATTATATAAGGGGACCTTCATTGTGTCACTACTAGACAGAGGCACAGTATTCTAAATTTATTCTGTACATTTTTTGTACCATTTCATGGGGTGGCAAAAGCCACATCACTATGGCTAGGCTTACAAATGCCCCAGGGCAGATAGCCTAGTACTATACTATGAAACTATGAAACTATGTGTTTCTTGGGGTTTACATTTAAATTGCTGAGGGAAGTTTTGGTAACCACGGGTTGTCGAATGACATTTGGCCTACCCATGTTGCTGATCCTTCCCTTGGGCGAGTTCCATTTCAGCAAATGCTCAGTGCATTCACAAAGATGAGGTCGGTCATTGAACTAGAGATCACAGTACAGTGGGGATGGGGAAATGTACCCTTTTCCCCACTGTAGTGTAATCTTGGAGTTGGAATATATATTTTGCAGAGGTTGTGGTGGGCATAGCCCCCTACGGGGTGTGCGGGGGGCTATGCCCCCTACAAAATCCTCATGTTATGTCTGGTGTGGTGTAGGACTGCATTCTACTAATGTCAAGCAAGGTCAAATTGGCATATTAATATGCAGATTTGACATTTTGCACATTGGTACACTCTGTTTTTGGTTTTCCAAGTCGATATTACCACATTTCATACTTATGACAGTAAACGATTTCTTGGATCTACTTCAGAAGCTTGAAGTTTCAAAGCTTCGAACATCAAATGTCTGAGACCATAAGATCGAAGTTTTGAAACATCAAAAGCCTAATAAAAAAATACAAACTTTTTTTTTTTTTTTTTTTTTTTTACATTTTTGCTCCCCTGTACCCCCCACACCCTCTACTAAATAAATATAGCAACTCTGAGATCACACTAAAGTGTGGAAAATGGTAAATATCCCATTCTGTGCTGTACAGCGATCTCCATTCAAAATGTTCAAAGTTTCAAAATTTCAATCTTACGGTCTTGGCTATTTGAAGTTCGAAGTTTTGAAACTTTAAGCTTCTAAAGTGGATCTGTGTTTCTTAGAAATGGATTTAACTGCAACAGAATTTGAAAATCAGGTTTAGTTAGGAATCTAGTCTGTTGATGAACAAGAAGGTAATGTGTGAGATTTTAGCACAGTGATGGTTAAGGTGTTACACCTTTCTCTAAAGGTAATGGCTCTTCCTAGGGATATGGGATATAGGATGTAGACCTACATATGGGGAACAAGCAGTTGCCCCTTATAAAAACACTTCTTGTTAATTTATTGTGAAAACTAACATCCTTTGTCAACATTTTTATTTTATTTATTGATGGTGTGATGAAAGACAGCTTGTCTAATTACTATGAACATAGTCACCAGTGATAACTGGGATTTCTACTAGCCCCTAACGAATAACTGGAGGTGTAATATATTACAAAGAAAACGTTTATTTTTATTTAGCATTTGTTGACCAGGGAAAGTCTGACTAGGACAGAGTCTATTTTCAGTGGAGGCCCATGGAGAAACAATCCAGATGTATGTTTTTATAATGTGGGAGGGAACCCACACAAATACAGGAAAGAAATGCAGAGTACACACAGAAGGCATCCCAGCCAAGAATCAAACCAGAGAACCTCTTGCTATGAGGCAACAATGCTAAACACATCACCATCCACAGTGCTCCTCACAAGAATAGGTATAAGGGTATTAGTACAGTACAGGGGTTAGCAAAGCAGTAGCTTTTATGTGGGAATTTTAGACACAGAAGTATTGCCTCATCTATAGAAACCCCTTTGCATGGATTGAAAAAAAAGCAGGTAGTCTGGCATTGTTATTATTCAGAGACTCAAATTCCAGTTAGTTTCTTTCAGAGCAGTGTTATCAAACATAATGTGTCACATCTGCAATGCCATAGTCATACTGTCTTTCACTTCTGTATATTAAATTTAGTTCCAAGTTGTTAATTCACGTATATGTCTTCGCTAACTAAGAATTAAATTAATGAATATCACTACTGAAAGAAAACACTTCAATAGTGTTTATGTTTTCCATGTAATTTCATAGTCAGCATCTGTTAATCACAGTTAAAAGCCAAAACCAAGTTGACAAGGACTGATCACAAGTCCAGTCCTATGGTCACACCTGTTTTAACCTATGTTGGTTAGGTTAAACCTACCTAGGTTGGATAGCACAGTGGTGCAGCAGTAACGTTGTCACCTCACAGCCTGAGGTCCTCCAAGTTCAATTCTCAGCTAGAGTATCTTCTGTGTGGAGTCTGCATGTCCTTCCTGTATTCATGTGGGTTTTCTCCAGGTACTCTGGTTTCCTCCGATGTTACAAAGACATGCGTCTGGAGTGTTTCTCCCTGGGCATCTGCTGAAAATTGGCTTCATTCCAAGTCAGACTTTCCTGGCAAACAAATGTTAAATAAAAAATAAATAAATGCCCGATCTCAGCTGCCACCCAACAAAACTAGTCTTTGTCAGGTATTGCTCAGTTATTCTCCAGTCCATTTAATAAGGTAAGAGTTCAGTTGGAGGGTTATTTAACTGCTTATAATACCAGTGTGTGACAGGGATAACATCCAATTGCATATTTAACAATGAGATTCCATGGCAATATATCCTTTGAACTACATGAAAAACAACACAAGAAAGTAAAAGAATATTGCTCTAGCTACTGAGAAATCCATTTTTTTAAAAGGCACTCAAAACATAGTTTAGCTTTGTATTTAAGTAACATAAATAAGGAAATAATAAATGGTAAAATCAAACATATTTTACAAAGATAAAGAGGTGTGATGACATGAAAACAATAAAGATATACACATAATATGTTGTATTAGGTGCTACTATTTGGCTGGGTGATTTTTTTCCAAAATACCATATTTTGCTTCGTGCGGTAGCGTTGTTGCCTCACAGTAAGATGCTGTCCGGTTAGACTCTCAGCTAGAGTGTCTTCTGCGTGGAGACATGTGTGAATGGGCGTTCCTTCGTTGAAGGTTGTGTGTCAGGGCTGGTAACTCGGCATGTAAAAATCAACTACCAATCATTAGCGGACCAGAGTTCCGCTGTGGCGACCCCTAACCGGGAAAAGCCAAAAGACACAACAACAACACTCCAGACGTTCAAATTAAAATATTTCAACTGGACTTGGGCAAACTCAGTCGCACAAACTCCATATGTATAATTCTTCTATGCATAGTTTGAATCAGGATGCCATATTAATTTATTTGTGGAAGATCACCTTACTTGAGGTTGTTGTATTATTTCAACCTTTCATGGTATAAGTAATAACATGGTCTTGATTGCTTAACAGTCAGGGCAATGACAATGCATGCTGCATCCTCATCAATAAGGTGGGAGGTGCCAACAAGGTGGGAAGTTCTAACAAGGTGGGAGGTGCCAACAAGGTGGGAAGTTCTAACAAGGTGGGAGGTGCCAGCAAGGTGGGAAGTTCTAACAAGGTGGGAGGTGCCAACAATGTGAGAGGTTTGCAAAATGGTTAAGGTGTTTACTTTACAGACACAAGGTAAAGGGTTTGAGTTTCACCTGGGGTAAACATCTAGGCTTAAAATGGGCCACAAGGGCAGTTAGTCTAGTATGAAACTATGAACCTATGAACAATGCAACAAATGATATTTGCACACATGTTTATATTTTGGCATTACTTCTCACCGCCAAACACACACTTCTTAACTGACTGTCCAGAATTTTGCAAAATATCTAGAGTTTTGCCTCAAATTTTTGGTCTGTTCATCATAAAATTTCTGATTTTTTTTCTGACAAATCATTAAGGATTGAAGTCACTAAATAATGAGAGTCATTTGAGTTTCTAACTTCATATCCTCTAAGAAAATGCATGTTAATAGAAAACCTGATACTCTAGCAACTTTCTACATTTATAAGATCAATATTTAAAATCTGTTACTGGTTTTGGTACTTTGCCCTTTGTTACTTTTAGCTTTGTCCAGAATTCTTGTGTGAATAGGATGAGAGGTATGTCTAGACAAAAAGGTCTGCTACATGTTGAGCAATCAAGACCACATTGCTGTAAGTTGTTATCCAAATTATTTGTAAGACAGTATTAAAACAACCATAATATGCTAAAGATTTCCAAAGCATCCATTCACTAGCAATGCATCAGATGATCTTTGTAATAAAGCAAAATAGTAAAATACCATGTTCCTCTTAACTAAATGTGGGTATCACGTCTGGTTATGAGGTGATAGACAATTCTTTTTTTCAAACAATCAGTGCCATATTGCTGTCTGCTGCTACCCTTTTGTCAATCTTTTTTAACAAAATCGATTTGGTGGTAGAATTAATACAGATTCAGAATGTAGAACAGATGGGTATGCAACTGAATTAATGCAGAACTTACACATTAAGCTATTCTGTGAGCAGTGGAATTGTCAAGCTTAGCATCTGGAGGATGTTCTAATATGAACATTCACACAACACTTTATCTCAAGCAATATTTCAATTGTACACAACTGCCTGCTGCAATATCATCTTGATTGTTTGATTGCACTGCTGTACATCAGTTCCACATTAAACAGTACAATAAGTGATACTTCCAACATGAAAATAAAGAGAGATATTCTTCTTACATATATTTTTCTGTAATGTCTCACTGTCTCATATCCCAGAAAAGTTGCATGTTGCTCTCACTTTAAACAGTGCAATAAATGATAACTATACACTGTATAATAAAGTAAAATATTCCTTTGGTGTATATTTGTCTATTTCTTCTCATTAATTATAACATTCTGGTGTCTGTTGCTTCTGTCATTAGGAAGAAGCATATTGTATTAGAATTTAGACAAAACAACACTTCATTCATCCATACTTTATTCTTAGCGACCACAACTAGATCATCTGCATATATCAAAACTACCAGAATCACCACTTCCTTTTACATGACATAGCTAGCATCTTGTACTTTACAAGCTATTTCACTCACTATTATATTCATTATGGATGTAAACAATATTTCAGTCATGGAACATTCTTGTCTCATACCTCAATTCAAGCATATTTCCTTACTCAGCCACGCATTCACTAATACTCTCGCTCTATTATTTCGATATGTTGACAAACACACTCTTTTAATCCTATTACCAATTCCATACTTTTCAATAACATCCCACAAAGCATCATGTCCTACTTGATACCTTAATAATATCACCTACCATAAGTTCCACGTCTTCCCATTTACTTTTAATATCATCCACAATTTCTCAAACCACCAATAATAGTTTAAAGAATCCCTTCACTTTTATGCCATCTATACTTTCTTCCATAATATCCTTCATCCTTCCTTTCATTCTCCTCTGTATTATTCTCATTAAAAATGTATAATCTGTATTATATAATATGATACCTCTCCAGGTTTTTATTTCATTATTTTCATCTAATTCTATATTTATTTATTTTATTTTACATTTATTTACTGGGAAAGTCCGACTGGGCAGAGCCCATTTTCAGTGAAGGCCCAGGGAGAAAAGCTCCACAAAAGGTGACAGTACATACAACATTAGTAACAGTAAATACAGCATGACAAAGAATATATACAACATAAGTTACAGTAGATACAACATCAGATATGGAACTTAACATAGTGATAATATTAACATAGAATCTATGAGTATTCATTTACATTTGTAAAGGGAAAATAATTCTAGATTTGTCTCACTTTTATGAATAAAAAGAAAAAAAAAGAAAAATCATAATAGAAATAGGATCATTGTCCAAGAGACAGGCTGAATAATTAATGGGTGAGGGGGAGACAATGATGTGACTTGTGTAATGATCCAGAAGCAAATTTAGCTAATTACCACATCGATGGGAGCCCACTGAACACTGAAGGTGGTATAAGAGATCTAGGGTCGCAGGTTAACAGCAACCTCTCCTTCAACCACCACATTGTCACTGTAGTCAGAAAGTCCTTTTATGTGGCACATCTCATTACCAAGGGTTTTGGATCCAGAAAGAAAGAGGTCATCATCTCTTTCTACTCTTCCCTCATTAGACCAATCATGAAATATAATGCCCCATTTGGCATGTACCTCACTAGACACCTGTAACAGCTGGAGAGGCCACAGAAGTACCTTATGAAGAGGATCCTAGGCGTTAAACACATGTCCTACATGGACAGACTCAAAAGACTCCAGCTATTCTCTTTCTCATATCGTCTACTTAGAGGCGATCCCTGCTTGACTTACAATGACATGTCTGACCCAGCTCTGTTAGAAATGCTCCATCTAAAGAAATCCCAATCTCTTTGCACCACATGCTCCAGAGACCTCTACCTCATTACCACAATCAACAGAACATGCTGGAGGGACAGGTTCCTTGCCCAGAGACTGCCCATGTTCTGGAATAAACTTACCATATTGTCACCTCACAGCAAGAGGTTCTCCCATTTGATTGTCGGCTGGAGCGCCTTCTGTGTGGAGTCTGCATGTCCTCCCCGTGGTCGAGTGGCATTCAAAAAACACGTGTGAATGGGCGTGTCTTCGTTGAAGGTTGAGCATTGGGCTGGCACCTCAGCACCATAAAAATCAACTGCAATCATTAGCGGACCGGAGTTCCGCTGTGGCGACCCCTAATCGGGAAAAGCCGAAAGAAAAACAACATGTCAGAGCACCTCACTGTCCCTCTTCAAGAAAAATCTTGATGAGTGGATGGGTAATAGAAAGTTCACCCCGGGGATCAGTCCAGTGGCTCTACTTGATAGATACACTGGAACTAACGTCAGGCGGCATGATGCCAGGGCACTTCTATGTGCTAGGCTTGTAAAGGCTCCAGGGCCATTAGCCTAGTACACACCTATGAACCTATGGAGAGTGAATTTATGATTACAGGAGATCAGCCAGGGGTGTTGCATGAGCAGAGCCAAGTGTCAGTTAGTTCATTTTTGAGTAATTATTTAAACTGGTGTATGTTGTTAGTGGTTCTAATATTATGGGGGAGGGAGTTCCAAGTTTTTGAGATATAGGAAGACTACAAGGAGTCTCCTGCAGTGTTGTTAGTTTTAGAGACATGTAGTAAAGATTTATTTGATGTTTGTAATGTTCAAGTGTTAGAGTAAGGTTGTACTAATTTTTGGAGAGCTGGAGTTTTTTCAGGGTTATAGAGTCATTTGTGGGCCATGATTAATTGGTTGTTTGCAAGAAGATGAGGTAGTTCAAGCCAGGAGAGATTTTTGAGGGCTAGATAGTGACGTGGCCTCTGTAATGATCCAGAAGCAAATTTAGCTGTTTTGTTATATCATGCATTCAGTTTATCTAAATCTGTTTTTATGAGGTTGATAAGGATGGGTGAAGCATATAAAAGGGTTTTTACTAGGTGGGTTCTGGCTATGGCAGCTCTTGAGGAGTCTGTTAAAAAAATTTGATTTCTGTAAAGGGTGACCATATTTTTGTGCACTTTTTAATTTTTTTGGGGATATATGCAAGTCAAATCTTAGCTTATCATCTACAATGAATCCTAGTAGTTTGGTGGATGGTTCAGGTGTAATTATTGTGTTATTCTTAGCTGTGATGTGCAACTGTGGAATGAGGAATCTAGAGGTCTGGTAGGTTGAAAGATCAATAGTTTTTTTTTTTTGGGGGGGGGGGTTAAGAATAAGTTGGGACTTAGCCAATCATGTTTCAATTTCTGTAAAGGCCTGTTCTGTTATGTCCTTAAGTTGTATGGTAGGGTCTGCACACATTAATGGTGAATCATCTGCATATCGGATAATGATGGCAAGTGAGGTGGCTGAGTTGCAGTTATTAGTGAAAATACTGAAGAGAAAAGGGTCAAGTATTGAACCCTGTGGGACCCCAAGGGTAATTGAGCGATGTGTGGAGAGGTCATATTGCCACTTAACTGCCTGCTGATGACCTGTTAAGTAACTATGGAATCATGAGACACATGAAGGGTGTATCTTTAGGTCTGAGAAAGCAGTTAGAAGTTTGTTGTGGGAAACTATGTCAAAGACTTTAGACATATTCAAGAAAACTGATTAGACTACGTTTCCCCTCATCCCTGTATTGGTTTATGGTGTTAGTAAAGCTAAGTAAAGCAGTGATTGTACTATGGGATGGTCTAAATCCATGTTGGGAGATGGCAAGTAAGTTATTGGATGTGAGCTATTTCATTACTTGGGAAGGTATACATTTTGACATATGTTTTGAAAGTGGGGATAGGATAGCTATGGGGCAATAGTTAGTTCATTTGATTAACTACCTTTATATAGGGGGATAGTATAAGAAATTTTCCAGATGGTAGGGATGTAGTTTTCAGAAATCGAGCAGTTACTCAGTATTGGTATGGGATAAGATATAGCCTCAGCTGCAATATTTAGGAATTCTGCTGGTAAGTTATCAGCTGAAGTTGTAGTTGGTATACATTTTCTGGGAGATTTTCTATGGTTTTGGTGGGGATGGGTTGAAATGAGAATGAAGTATGATTAATGTTATTTAGATAGTTATTTGTTTGTAGGTTATTTGGGTTATCTCTGGTTAGTGTAAGAATATTTTCTGTAAAGTATTTGTTAAGCTGTTCAGCGGTGCTTTCTGAGTTATTTGGTAAGGTGGGGGAGGGAGTTATGGTTTGTCAGGGATTGAGTATGTTTTTGATTGTAGCCCAGAACTTTTGTGAGTTATTTTAATACTTAATTTGCATATTAGTATAATAGTTATTTTTGTCTAGCTTGATTTGGTGTTTAACTTTGTTTCTGTGTTGGTGATAGTTATTCGATCAAGTAGAGTTTTGCTAGTATTCCAAGAGATCCAGGCCTTGTCCCTTTGCTTATGGAGGGTTTTTGTTTCTCTAGTAAGCCATGGGACAGAATTTGCTTTGACATGGACTGATCTAGGTGTGGCCATACTGTTGCATATATTGAGGTAAGTATTATTAAAATGTTTAACTGCTGCATCTAACAGTAAAGGTCTTCTGTGGGCTCCAGTTACAGTGCTTTAGACTGTATATTAGTTCCTGTGGTTTAAAATGTTTATTACAGATTTGATGATCTAAAGTACATTTAGCAGGGTTAATGTGTTGTGTGAGTAGGTAGGTAGCTGTATGCGATCACTGATTTTGTCTGATAAACAGCCAGCATTTTGATAATGGGAGAGTTTGTTTATTAGGCCCCAGTTGAGAATGGAGTGCTTGTTAGATTGTTTTGTCTATTCTGGTAGGGAACTGGATAATTTGTGAGAAGCCATAGTGATTAATATGGTTGTTAGGGTTGTCAGAATTACAGGTAAACCAGTCAGTATTAAGATCACCCATGATAATAGTTTTTGGGTGATGTTAATAGAAAAACATTGAAAGATGTGTTCAGTGCCTGGTGGGATGTAAATGGCTACTATAGTTATGTGCTTATTGGTATTAATTTTTAATTTGGCAAGAAGTAGGTCAGTATTAGTACGGGCAGATATTTATAGATTTAGAGGTGTCACTGTTAGGCTGTTTTTGAGAAGTACAGCTACACAACCTCCTCTTTTGTCATTTCTGTCTACTTGAAGTATATTATACCCTGAAGGTGTAATTTTCTTATCTGAGATATGGGTTTTAAACCAGATCTTTGTTAGGATTGCTATTTCTAGAGAATAATGTAATAGGATAGCCTCTAGTTCATAATCTTTATTAACCAGACTTCTAACATTTAAGTTTAGAAGCAATAAGCCATTGTTTTTGTGAGGTATATTAAGTCTATGTGATGTTTGAGAACTGGATGAAGTAAGGGTGCTGGGTCCAGGATTTGGGTGCACGTCCCCACTTGTAAGCAGTTTTTTTGGCAACGCTTGCTATTGTTCTGAAGTGACTACATATGTGTTTGTGGTATCTAAATGTGATATTTTTGAAGTTATTTTGGGTGGTGGTACTTTAGTATTATGTTAGCCTAGGATGTTTGTGTTGAAGATGTCTGGAGATATTTTAAAGTTTGTTGATTGCTTTACTGTAAGACAGTTAACAGTTACCTTTTGGTTACTTTGGGGAAGGGCTAAAGGGCAGTGGTAGGATGCATAGTGTGTGGCTAAGGAGAAATATAGAAGTATTAAGATGAGTTGGGTTAGCATAAAGATGTTAAAAAAAATCTTTGAGATGTGGCATTTTAATTGCGTTGGGGAATCACTAAGCAGAAATAGTCTGTTTGATGATGGAGGGAGTATTTGTGAAAGAGAAGTGCAGGATAATGAAAAAGGAAGGGAGGGTAAGAAAAGGAATCAGAATGTATTGTAACAGTCATAGTGTCAATAGAGAGTATCTAAAAGGTTACAGGCTAGAAAGTAGTGTTGTAATTAGCTGGGCAGACCCGCTTGACCCAAGAGGCAGCTTGGTTTACTGAAAGAAGAATAAAAAAATATAAGAGAGCATTAGGTTAAGGTAGCACGTGCTGTGTGGCCAGTCACCAGCAATGCTAGTACTATGACTAGTAAGTAATAGTCTGGTAATGGTGTAGGAGTCAGGGGAAGGGCATACAGTACCAAGATAGGTTATAGCCTAGTAAAATAAGTTAAATGATGCATAGGAGAGCTACAGAAATGAATGTCATGTGTGCAAGTGTGTCAGTTAAGAAGACTTAAGCTGTATAATATTGTCCTTCATTTAACAATACTCAATAATAGAATCATCATGGAATGATAATGGTTGTTTCTGCTTCAGCACCTGATCACATACATTTTTTTCTTGTGGCAACATGCAAAATATAGTGTGAATAATACATAAGGCAGTTCTCTACTACATTAAAGCAAGATACACTTTCAACATATTTTAAACGCTAGTCAATGCAGTTCAATGCAATATGTGAAATTATCCTTCTGGCTCTATAACAGTAAACAAGGAAACAGAATGTATCTAGGTACATATGTGACAGCAGTTCATTAAGCAGAAATATCTAAATGCATCCTGTAGTGTTAAAAACAACAGAAACAGATAGTATAACTTGTTCTGTTAAAAGATTAGGTATTAAACCACAATGCACAGCATACCTTGACTGCAAAAACTTCATTGATGATGATTACACACCAGGGGAGACAAACAGCTGCTGTGGAATTTGAAGAAAAGGAAACAAAATAATACCCTGGGTTTATAATACCTCAGACAATCCAATTCAGGACAAGAGTTGGAGGGGGGAAGGTTAAAGACTACAGTGAATGAGATGGATAGCCAATGGGTTATTGAACTCTGCAGACACTGTTTGTGAAGTACAAGATGATTAAAAACCAATCAGTAAACCTTAATAAAAGGTATGTTACTTTGCACAGTCACTCTACTTTATACTGTTAAATGAAGGCAAGTATAGATATTATCTAATTTTACACTGAATTATGGAAAAGGAAATATATAAAAGAAATTGAGGCAAAATTAAGATATTGCTGTTTAAGCAGAGATATTATTTGCAAGGTAGAAGAAATAAGGTGTCTGCATATTTGCAAATAATATCTCTGTTTAAACAGCGATATCTTAATTTTTCTCAATATCATTTCTATATTTCCTTTTCCATATCATAATACTCTCTTGTGTTCATCTCTAAATTCTCTTAGACATTTCCTTTACTTCACATTCACTTCCTTTCTTACATCATACTGCCATGGGGGATACTTCTTTTTAAATTCTATCCACCATTCAGACCATTTTTAATTAAAGGTCTTCATGGTTATATGATCCTTCCACATCTGCAGGACTTTCTGCTCATCCAATTCATCGCATCATTTCTCAGTTACTCTTCTCATTCCCTTTCCTAATTTAACATGCTCATTTCTTCATCACCTCCATCCCTATTGCTAAATTATACAAAAAAGCTGTATCTACTCTATCACCATCTGCTGCATCCAAACCTTTGTCTAGTACAAAATAATCAGTTTCATATCCAATTGCCCCTCTTCTGTAAGTCCACTGAATTTTATTCCATACAGCTAGCTTACCACATTTTATCACTTCTTAAATTTTAACATATTTTCCTTTCTTTTTACATTTCCCCCTAAATCACAGTTAAAAGTCCCCTGTAATAATAATTTTCATGTTAATTACCACATAATCTAATATTTGATGAAACATATTCTCTCTTTCCTTGCCATTTGTATATGCATGCATACAATGCTATCATTCTATAAACATATTGTCTCCACTTCATCTCCATAACAGTTAACCTTCCCATCCTTATCAATGTTACATCTAATATTTTTACTGTTTTTATACAATACAGACACTCCAGAATGATATTCTCTTCCTAGATTCCACACTATTTTTCTACCCCACAGTTTTTCTGTTTGCATTCTTTATTCACTTGTCAGGACATTTTCATCATCTATACGAATAATATTAACATCACATTTAGCACACCATTCCAGTATCCATATTCTTCTTACAATATTAATAATGCTATTCACATTTACTGAACTCAAAAATGATTAATTTTCCTTCTTTTTAAGTTTAGAGAGGTATTTTAAATTTTAATTTTCTTATTTTCATTCGTTCTCCAACTGAATATTTTTTGAGTTTATTTACAACTATTCCTTCATCCTCACAATCAGAGGTTTTGCTATTTTCATTAACTGCATCACATCTAAAATTATTCCTTACCGTTATTCTTAATCTTGTTGATGTATTTTTAAATATTCTTTTCCTTGCACTTACCCTAAGATGTATCGGATTGCTTTTCTTAACATTTTTTACACTGCCTTCACAAACACCTGACTTATCACTTTAATGTTTTTCATCATTTTCAACAATCTCAGTAGAGATATCTTCATCCTCCTGAAATGTAACATGTTTATCTAAGTCATCTTTTATGACTTTGTCCGCTTTTTTATTAACACTGTTTTCCTCATTATCTCATACTTCCTCATTACTGTAAAACATTACAATACGCTATTCTTTATCTTGTTCTGCATTGGATGGCTTTTTCTTTTTGCAATTAAACCAAAAATGCCATTATATATTATACATTCCCTTTTATTACCTTTTCCTATATTGATTTATTTGACTATATCAGAAACATATAAATGCAAAGCAATTTTAACATCTTTTAACTCAATTTCATCACTACAAAACTGAATAAATATTTTGTTTTAATTGATTTCTTTGCCCAAAAAATATGAACTCATTCCACATGTAGCATTCTTTCTTTTTCTTCACAATTAAATGAAAATGATTCAATTAAGTCTTCAGTCTTAAATGTTAAGTCACAAAATGTCTCTTTCCCCAAATGAATCAATAATCTAATAACTTTTGCTTTAAAAAAACAAAGGTAACATTAAATTATCCAACACAAAATATCTGTCTATTATTTCTTCTTTCTTCCTTCTCATCCAAACATTTTTTTTGTTTTTAATAAAGTTTACAGCACCTTTTGTTCTTCCAACTGCCTCAGCATACTATTTTCCAGATTGCATCCCATTTGTAACCTTATGTCCATCCGACCCATGACTCCTTTCCTTTCCGCCCAACCAATTCCATTCCAAAAATCTCCTCCATCATATCCAGCCACAAAATCTCAGACTCTTCTTCAGAATCAACATTGTTCAATAAACTGACCATTTTTCATCCATGCAGAATTTCAGTCACACTTGTACTGTCCACTCAATTTTCAACAGCTTTCAGAACCACACTGTTATCACAAACAGAACAATTTTCTTCTCCCTCCATAACTGTACAGTTGTTGCTAGCTGACTCCAACCCAAGAAAAGCATGAAATGCAGCAGCAGAAAGTGTCCCTCTCACAATGAAAAGAGCAGAGGATGTTCCCTAATGCTCTGGCCAAATTTCCCCAAGAAGTATAGATACCATCTCGGGTCTCCCCTAATAAGAGGCCATTAGCCTAGTGGGATGAACCCAGTCAACAAATGATAGTTAAAAAATAAAAATTAAAAAATAAAAATCATCATCATCATCACCATCATTGTGATGGCCCCTCTCTGGGCCAGTAATCAAGGAACCTGAATCCTCACCACTGACACTGGAGAGGTATGTTTACTTGGAATACACAGGATTTCCAGATGCACCTCTTTGCATCAAGCACAATTTCCTTTAAGAGCACACAGGGAACACACTCCGTGTTAAGTTTGGGTTTCTCTATCTGTATCCCTCCAGGTCCCCAGTAAGACTTCCCACTGCCACATCTATAGAGTTGAGTCCTCCGCCAAGTATCCAAGCCAAGTCCTCCAACACCAGTCAGCTCACACACACACACACACACACACACACACACACACACACACCTGGGAAAGGCTGGCACAGATTTACTAGCTATCCCCCTTTCTGCCCAGACTATAATGTAGTTACTGCCACCAGACATTCCAAAGCCTGCTTCTCTAAGTCTGTTACAAAGGTACCCAATTATATTAAGTGAAATTAATATTAATACAAATGGTAGTGTTTTGGCCAATGCAGTAAGGCTTTCAGGAGTGGCCACAGAGTCACCAAATAAATATGACTACTCTCAAAAGTTAAAATATTCTCTAAAGGATCAGCCATAATAAAAAGTTTAAATATATTTAATAATAAATAATAAAAGAACATGAAAATACTAAATATCTGTTTACAATAAACACCAGCGTTTCATTCACAGGAAATATTAAAATAACACAGATGAATAGATTCCCACAGATACAGAAAAACAGTGCTTAACTCATCTTACTATATTTTCCTGACTGATCTAGAGAACTACTATTCCTTGGTTCCCTTACTAGAACAAGGCAAGATGAAATAGGTGAGGGGTCTTTCTTTGTCAGGTTCCAAAAACAGAGTACTCTGAGACTTTAGTCTCATTTAGCATTAAAACATCATTGTTGCCCTGGATTACAGAATGACATCACATACATCTGGTCACCTGACTTCTGGTTCCCTTACTACCCCCTTTCCTAGCAACTGACCCAGAATCTCACACATATGTGTCAATACTACACACACATAGAGGTTTGCTAAGATCTGTTGCAGCTTCTAGAAGTAATAAAAGCAATTTTTTAACTTCTACCCTTCCAGAGTAGCAATTAGTTCACCGTTAAAGACGATACAGAAGAATTTATAGTATCTGTTTTCTCAGAAGTTTTGTCTCTGGCTGCAATCAGAACTGTAAGATACAATCCTTATGGCTTGAATTAAGGAATTTAATTTCACACTATTTTTCAAAGTTAGCTGGATTTAGATTAACCTCTTCTCTTCCACTATCCTCTGTTAACATATATACATTTCCTCAGTTAAAACAGTCTGATGTAAATGTATATTTATTTTCTGTTCAGCAGGATACACTGTTGATACATGTTTAACGCAAGCAAGTTTACAAATACATTTTTCAACACAAGCATATGTACAAATCAGTTTGATATACAAATGATATATAATTCTTTATAAAATTCCATCTAGCTCTGCTGGCATATGTTACACATCCCCTGCCATGCTTCTCCTGGCACTCACATTGTCACAATCATAAACCACATTTTTCCCATTCTCTACATTGGGTCAGAGTATCATGTCAACTGTTTCCATCCCTCTTGATTCAATGCTGGTCTCCTTCCTTATTCAACACTCATGCCTGACTGCCACCAATCTTCTCTCACATAATCCATCCACCTCTTTGCTGGACACCCCCACTTCCTCTTGCCTTCTTCTTGTCTGTCCTAAATTTTCTTCATCACATTGTCTTCATGCGTTTCTACACATGTGCCCAAATCACCTTAATTTCTTCTATTTGATCTTTTCTGCAATTGGAGCTACTTTGGTTTCAACTCTGCTGTCCTCATTTCTTTGTCTGTCTCACAGTGTGCTTCCTACCAGCACCTCTAGCTTCATCAACTGTTCTGCTTTACTACCCAGGTTTCTGTACCATACAGTAGTACTGGTCACACCACTGTTTTTTACACCTTATTTTTTAACTTCCTTAGCATTCTTCTGTTATACACTATACCTGACACTATGTCAGTTGGCTACAGCCCCTCTGATTCAAACTTTGACCTTTTCATTCAGACTTCCCTTCTCCTCAACCACTCCTCCCAGATATTAAAAGCTACTAACATGTTCCTCTATCTTCCCTTCTATCTTAATTATTGGCTTCTTCTTATTTCCCCTATTTGCACCCATTCAACTGTCTTATCTCTACTCATTTTCATCCCATGTGCCTTCAGTTTTGCATTCTATTCCCCTATCCTTTACTTAAGTTCTTGCTCAGAGTCTGCCTGTAATGCCACATCAGCTACATACAACTTTGTTGGTCTGTCCCCTCCGACCTGTAGTCCATCACCAGTTGGGCTCACAGCTTAACTCTGATGCACACCCACTCCTACTGGGAATCCCATCTTTAAGACCAAACATTGTACTTACTTGAGTCATTGGGTCCTTGTACACAGCTTGCACTAATTCTACTAACGTTTCAGGGACTTTAAACCATTGCAGAACTGCCCAATTCTGCTTTCTTGAGATCTTGTCATATGCTTTCTTCAAATCTAGGAATGGCCAGTTGGACTCTTTCCTCATCTCTGGTTTGTTCTCAACTCTCTATCTCACTGCAGACATTTGATCATTTGTGCTGCCTCCTGATCTGAATCTGAACTGCTCATCTTTCACCTTACTTTCTTCTACTCTGTATATTAGTCACCTTCTCCAGAACTTTCATGTAATGTGACAGGAGTCTGATACCTCTATAATACTCACAGGTGTGAATGCTCCAATTGCTTTTAAATGCTGCCAATAGTATGCTTATCATCCATCTGGGATATGCCTTTCTCTCCATACTGTTATGAGTGCCTTTAGGAACCATTTCTACCCTTATCTCATCAGCACCGTTTTCAACTCACAATTCAAAAAAATACAAATATTGTATGATAACTAAGCAGGTAATAAGGTACAGTTGGTGAAAAAATCCATGTCATTAACAGTGGTCACTGTGAAGAGAAATTTCCTTTTTCTTTGCGATGAAGTGAAAACAAAGTTAGTCGAGTTAAGTAGATGCTGCATGTAGCGTTGTCCCCAGTGTTAATCATCACTGTTCAAATGCCTTTTCAAATTATTTGTGTTTATTAAAAATAGTATTTGAATAATAAATTATACATTAAATGTCCTTGTCCCCTTATTGTGGCCACTAGTTGGAAAACAAACACAGATAAAGTGTCGTAGTCCTATACCTTTTATATTCTTTAGTTGAGGATGGTGTGTGCAGCTGTGCATAACTTAACATGTTCTTGAAGAGGAATAATGGTAAACTTCAAGTGACAGCAAATTAGGGGAGTCTATTTTAACATGAGAATCCAGCCTTGGTCTTGCAGTACAAATGTTTAGCTCACGTACTTTTATCAGAATGTACTGGCATTGCGTACAGATGTTTATTATTAGCAGCATTGTGTAAATATGATGATGCCAATTTAAGGTAATCCCACTCTATTATTTCTCGATCAGCTCACCACTGCCCACTCCGTTATCCATAAACCTGAAAACTGCCCTGCACTCCCCAACCTAGTGCAACAAAATACCAACATACCAACCCCAGGACCCTTAGATCATCTGATAAATGTATACTTAAGGTAACTAAGTCACATAATTACTTTGGTGATTCTCTATTCTCCATCAAAGTAGCTAAACAGTGGAAGCTATCACCCAGAATAGCCTAAAAAACACAGACACAGATAGCTTCAAACAACTCCTAAAGGAATAACTTAGTCAACAATGGCTATACTCCTGTAATACTCCTGACTAGTTTTACATGCCATTAATTCAATGTTTCTTTTCTGATATCTTCTCCTTGTCCCACTTCTACCAAATGAAAGTACCACAGTGGTTTATTTTAATTATATATCTAATGAGTTTCATATTACTGTCTGTAGTAAGGCTTAGGAAATGTAATGTTTTTTTTCTGTTTTACATCCCTTTTTGCAAATTGTGATTGTTGGCAACTGTCAAACTTTTTGTATATTGTTTGTAAATCTTTTTAAAATTTTTTTTGTAATCGTTTTTGTACTATTGTTAAGGAGCATTTTTTCCCAGGTCTTCACTTGAAACAGGCTACTTACCCAGCCAGACTCTATCTGGTTAACAAATGTAAAATAAATAAATAAAAGGTAAACTGAAGTGCACAGCACTGCAGCCAGACGTAGGATGTGCCCCCCCCCCAGTTCACCACTAGTCATCATCGCAAAAAAATGGGACGTACATGTAAATGTTCCTTGTCACTTGTAGGTAATTATTCAGGCAACGCATAACAGAGTAATGACATACTGTGTGAATAAAACTCTTGTCTGGTACTTTGGTGCTGAGGTTTATGCTAGTGTTTTGTATGTATACTTATTGGGGATGGGCTGGAGACTGGGACCAGTAACACGTTTTACCAGCATTCTGATTTTTTTGTGTTATGTTACTCATTTTTATGTCTATTGGGTCAACTGTTATGACAGAGTAAGGAACTCAGCAATTGACAAGGATCCTAGAGGACTTCCACTGCCCCTAAGTGGTGGTAGCAGGGCATTTGAAGTGGTTTGAGGGCCTAGTGAAGATGCCTCTTGTTCATCTATCATCAGAGGTTTTGAGGCATATCCAACTAGAAAGAAACAACAGGTCAAACTGGAACAGTTGGACAGATTATATTCCTGCCTGGAAATGACAGGGAATCACAAAAGATGTGATGAGGACAGCAGCTGGGGACAGAGAAGTCTGTCCTATCTTGCTCATCTTACTATCACTGCAAATCTGAGAAGGACAAATGAGGGTTAAATGCATAGACAAATAGGTGGGTGGACAGATGGATGGATGGATGGATGCATCCATGGGCAGTCGGATGGATGGACAAACTGAGATATGATACATGAATGGATGTATGGATCGATGCATGGATTGACAGATCAATCAATGAATGGATAGATGGACATACTGATAAATGAACAGATGTACATCTGGCAGTTGGTGCATACAGTTAAGAAACTGAGCTGTACTTTCAGTGGTATAGGGTTTGATTCCCTTCTCCCTCACTTACTTCCATTGTGACTTTGAGGAAATGACTTAACCAGGCCTTGATCCGGGATTGCCCCTGGAAAGGGACTGCATATCCAGTGGGCCTACCTAGTTAACAAACGGTTATCATTATTAGTTGTAATAGTAGTAAAAGGCATATAGCCTGTGTTTCTGTGCACACATCTTCACAAAGTTGCTCTGTTCCTCATCTTTAAGCTGTTCTAATTATTCTTGAATGCATTCTGTGTCTTATGGACTAAGATTCTTTGTTTAACTTCTTCCATGTGTCTAGTAGTCATTATACATTAGGGTATACAGATTCTGCTTTTCCACTTTATACTTAGGTCATTATATTATCTCATCATAATCACATGGATAATATCATGTCTTCTCTTTTCTTCTTTTTTAATTTATCCAAGTCTTTTGGATTTCTATTACCATGACAGGAATAGACCCCATTCCTAAGTCAAAGTACGATTAAAGTTCATGAAATTAGTATTGTTTCAATCCTTGATGTCAGCCAGAAGTGCTCTTCCCAGCACCCGTAATGTGCCCAGCAAATGCTCCTTCTGCAATTTGCATGGAGTTACATGTATTGGTAACATATCTAAATAAGATTATAGATTATTGTTTTATAAGACCTGTTGTTCCTACTACTACTGTAACTGTCTGCGTATCTTTCTTCGAAATTGCTCTCATTTCTGCCTGCAAATTCTGATATTTTATGGCTTTGTGTCTCTCTGTACACAAGACACTGTAGTCACTGGGCATAGCAATTTCAATGATCAATGCTACTTTTGTTTTCTTTTCATGGACCACTATATTTGTTTTTTTTCGTATCTATCTTTTGAACTGTTGGTAATGGGTGATCCAATGTAATGTAGATGTCATGATTTTCTATGATGCTTTCGGGCTCATTTTTCCAGAGTTTTTCAGCTACTTCAATACCATAATGTTTACACAATCCCCAGTGCAACAGTCTTGCCACATTATTATGCCTTTCAGTATCCATAATGTTTACACAATCCCCAGTGCAACAGTCTTGCCACATTATTATGCCTTTCAGTACCATAATGTTTACACAATCCCCAGTGCAACAGTCTTGCCACATTATTATGCCTTTCAGTATGCAGTCCTTCTTCCATTAGTATATCACAACCAGCAACAAGATATGTGACTGTTTCCAATTATGTTTTACAAAACCTACATTTGTATGTTTTTTCCACATGTTCAATGGAATTTGTAAACCAACGTGTGTGTAGCCCACTATCTTGGGGCACCAGTATTAACCTTTCATATTTTGGTTTGAATCCGCCTCTCCTTAACCATTCCTGCATTTGATCCTGATCAACCTGACGTTCTTCCAGAAGGTTCTATGCTTGAAACTATATTTATGCATTTCCACATTTCTTCCCTTCTTCTGAGCCTTCACCTTATATTCTTTTTTTTTTGTTTGTTTTTTGGCACATTCAGTTGCCACCTGATTTGTCCACTTCTGGTTTCATTTCCATTCCTGCTTGACGTCAATATGCTTCTGCTAGATTAAGTAGAGAAGTCATCTTAGATTTATTCTCCTAATGTTTCAAAACTTTCACTACATTTGGGTCTTGTGAGGTCAGCAGATATGTGTGCATTCCCATGATTGCTGATCTATACATGTGATCAATTTCAAGGAGGCTCATACCTCTTTTGGAACGGGAATATATAATATTGGTATGCACTGATTTTTATAAATCATTTGGTAAGCATGAAGCATCCTTCTTGTTTCCCTTTCTAATCTATTCAACATGTTTTAGGGCCAGTCAATCACTTCAAAACTGTAAGTTAGGACAGGAAGAGCCATTTGGTTTATAGCTTGAATTTCGTTCCTAGATGTCAGTGCTGTTTTTAGGATTAATTAAGTCTTGTAAAATATTCCTTACTAAGTTTTATTCACATTTGTTCATGTTTTATTGTTGATCCTTCATCAATTCCCAAATATTTATACATTCCCTCTTGCTCAAATTCTTTTATATCACATTCTTGTCCCAAACTGAAATTTTCCTGGTGCTGCAGTTTTCCTGCTTTAAAGGTTGCTTTTGGTCACTTATCAAGACCAAATGACATTATTATATCACCTGAAAAAGTTTTGACTACTTGCAGTTGTGATTTCAGTTCCTCGTGTGATGAGCTATACAGTTTTAAATCATCAACAAAGAGAAGCTGAGAATCCTTTACACTTTGCTATTTTCTAGGAGCCAAATTATAACCATGGCCTAATCTGTTAAGTAGACAGCTTAATGGGTTAAGGGCAAGACAGAGTAGCAGAGGTGACAGGGAGTCAACCTGGAATATCCCCCTTTGGATTTTTATCCCTGGAATAATAATTTGTCCTTTATCATGGCTTAGTTGCAAAGTAATCTGCCACTGTTTCATGGTCACTAAAATGTAGTTCATCTGTGTCGGATGTAGTTTATACATTTTTAAGCACCCTTTTATCCATGAATGTGGGATACTATCAAATGCTTTCTTATAGTCAATCTATGCCACACTTAGATTCTTCCCATTTTTACAGTTCTCTATTATGACTTTATTTAGCAACAGATGAACCTTTGTTCCATATGACTTTCCTTTATTGGCCTTTTGTTCTATTGCCATGATTGAATTTTCTTTTAGATGACTATAAACTGTATCGGTATCAATCCTGGTGTATAGTTTATATGTAGTTGGAAGGAAAGTTATTTGTCTATAATTTTTAGGGTAGCTTGCAGGGTCACTCTTAATGCATTGTTTTTCCTGTTAGCCAGGTTGGAGTCTCTTCAGGGTGTGCATATAAATAGTAAATCTTCATGCAAAGATGTTAATACCTTTAATCAGAAGTTAGGTAATGCATCTGGGCCTGGTGTTTTCTAATCAGAGGCGTTTCTTAACTTTCTTTCAGACTGTCTGTCTGTTACTTCATCCCATTTCATATCCTGTACCTTTAAACTTCTTATTCTTTCTTTTACTTCTTCTGTCCATTTAGCATCTTTGTTATGTTCCACAGGATCTTCATAGATACTTCTCCAAAATGTACCTAATTCTTCTTTTTTGGGTGGTCTTTCAATTCCTTTTACTTTGTTTCCCAATTCTCTATACAACTTTTTGGGGTCATCAGTAAATTGCTTATTTTGTACTTTTCCTTTATATTTATCTGTGTATCTTCTAAATTTTCCTGCCTGTGCTGAGATTTTTAATTTATTATTTGCGATAGTGCATGATAGATCCTAATCCGTTATAATATTGTCCTTTGCTTTGATCAGGTCTATCTTTCTGAGTATTTTTGTTGATCTGTTCCCTCTTCTATACTCCTCTAACAGTGACACTTCTTGTCTTAACTGCATTATAGTTTTTTCTGTTCGATACTTCCATGATGGTATGCGATTTCTCCCCTTCCTTTCCCTTACTACCCTATGTTCTTGTGGTAGAATTTTATCAGTTATTAATTTAGCTGCACAGTAATATATTCTGTTTACTTCTGTTATATCACATGGATCTCTATGGACAGTCCCAATTACAGTGTTCATTTGTTTTATCAAACTTCTGACTTTTCGGGGTTTTATTGACGTTCTTCACTGTATTTCTTTCATTGATCTTAATATATCTATCTGTATTAAATCAAGCAACTCTTCTCTTAGCTCATTTTCTTCTAAACAGAGGGCACATTTTTTGTTCTCCATTTTCTGCTGGCATTCTGTAGAAAGTCCTATTGCATCTTCCTGTGGCACATTCTCTTCAATTTCATCCTGTGCCATCCATTGCTCTATCATATGGGGACTCACTGGCCTATCAATTCTCAGCATTGACTGCGCCATGTATATCTTGTTATCTGGAAACTCTGAGTTTTCCTTCAGTTTAAAATGGTTGGCCATAATGGAGAACACTGGACCTCACCAGTGTTTTTGTGTAGCTCTCAGAACATTACGGCAGTTGCATAACATTAGCTCCTGCACATCATCTCAGCCACAACTTGCAACTTCAATGTTCAGTAAACAGGGGCAAAGCTAAAAATAATGTGTAGAAAACCCATTATTGTTTCTCATACCTCCCAAATGACCTCATTATGAATAATGTTCTGCATTTTGAGTTTTAAAAAAGTCCATGTTCCTCACTATTTTTAATTTGAAGGGCATGCTATGCATTCATTGTAAAGAATTATTCCATTAAATGTCATGGACAGCCAAGGGATGTTCTCAGCAATAATGCAAAGCTGTTTACTTTTTTCATATTTAGTGGTAGGAACAGTTTCAGGTGATAATTGAGAGCACTGGACTTTGTGTAACCATTTCACTCTCTATTCTGGATTTGCACTTACGTGCAGTCCAGTGTTCTCCATTATCTCCAAAATGGTTATGTTCTCAGGTCACTCATTATACCTCTCATTGTCCCAGGACCTTATCTTGCTTCCTTTTCAAGCACTAGAACTGTGGGTATATATATATATATATATATATATATATATATATATATATATATATAGTACTCCCGCTGTCCTACAGAAGATATCTCCCACTGTCCTTGAGAAGATGTCTCACTCTGTCCTCGAGAAGATGTCTCCCGCTGTCCTTGATAAGATATCTCCCGCTGTCCTTGAGAAGATATCTCCCGCTGTCCTTGAGAAGATGTCTCCTGCTGTCCTTGAGAAGATGTCTCCTGCTGTCTTTGAGAAGATATCTCCTGCTGTCCTTGAGAAGATATCTCCCGCTGTCCTTGAGAAGATGTCTCCTGCTGTCCTTGAGAAGATGTCTCCTGCTGTCTTTGAGAAGATATCTCATGCTGTCCTTGAGAAGATGTCTCTTGTTGTCCTTGATAAGATGTCTCCCGCTGTCCTTGAGAAGATGTCTACCACTGTCCTTGAGAAGATATCTCCCACTATCCTTGAGAAGATATCTCCCGCTGCCCTTGAGAAGATGTCTCCTGCTGTCCTTGAGAAGATATCTCCCACTGTCCTTGAGAAGATGCCTCCTGCTGTCCTTGAGAAGATGTCTCCCACTGTCCATGAGAAGATATCTCTAGACTGCTAACAAAATCTTTCTGTTTTTCAAGTCTACTATTTGCTATTAGCTTGGATAAATCCTCTTTCCGATTGCACCTAGTGGTTCATGCCAGTAGTCATTGTCGTCCAGATCTCCTTTCCTGCTCTGCGCTGCTCACCATTGCATCTTCCATGCTGTTGTTGATGGTTCACAGATAAAGCTACTTTGCATTTTCATGCACTGAATGCTTGTTTCCTTTCATATGTGTAGTCTGCTAATCCTGGAATATTACTGCAAGTTGTTTCCTCAGAGTTCAGTATTTCCCATGTCTTGTACACTGACTGGCATTATGTCCTTAGTGCCCCTTGTGATATCAGAAGGAAGATTCCTGGGGCTGGCATAAGGCCAAGCCACGTAGAATCCTCTTTGCTCCTCTGTCTCCATCAGCAGTGTTCCTCATCTCTGATTATTACCCATGAGCCATCATAACATGTATTTTCTTAGCTTCTGACACACCTAGCACATTCAACTTCCTAATCTGTCCCTGATGCAGAAACGAATCAGAGGCATTGCTAAAACATGTGTCACCATACCTCATCCTCATCTTCCAATAGAAGCCAGTCATACAAGAGAGGCACTATGGATTAAGTTAACTTCCTCTCCTTAGGTACTTTCTATCCATTAGGTTGTTCCCCCAAGACACCCAATTGTTTTTTTCCTTCAGTATCCATCCCATTACTTTTCTAGTTATTGTAGTGAAACTGAAGAGGCTGTAGTTTCATGGTTGAATTCTTGCACCTTCTTCGTGGAATGGTGCTTACTGTGACTTCCTTCCAAGCTTCTAGTACCTCACCAGTGTTAAATGACTGGGCATTTTTTTAGGATATCTGACACAAATCCTGCCAAGTTCTTATGATTCTGAATGAAATACCATGCAGGCCTACATTGTCCTGAATTCCTTGACAGCCTTTCCCACAGCTGATCTGGGAATTATACACCAGTACCCCTTGTGTCCTCAGCATTCCTTAACTTTCTTTTCTACTTTTGAATAAAGGTTTGAGCAAAATTGTTGACACTTTCTACTTTTCTACTGACTGCTGTATATTCTCTTCCTTCATTCCTTTTATAGTCTTAAGTATTCTGTTTTCACCTCCTGTTGCCTCTGTTTATCAGAAATATTTCTTTTTTTTCTTTTGTTTGATTCTGTCACAGTTCCTTATCTAGTTTTGCCACTGCTCATTTTAACCCCTCTTTGTTTGCCCACATTTCTGATTTCCTCCTTTTTTCTTTCTTTCTCTTTGACCCACTTTTTAGGCCTCTTGATCTGACTGGATTTTTTACTCTCACACTAACTAGCTGGTTTCTCTTTCGGCCTTAAACCTTTTCCACTGCTGTTTTTAAGCTTTGTTTGATTCTGACCTACACGCTGTTTTCCTTGTCTTCACCTCTGCAATCCCCACTTTTTCCCTAAAATAATTCTCCCATCCTGCTGTAATCTTCCCTTAAGCAGCTTTGTGTGATGGTCTAGTTTGTGTGCTGTCCTGTTCTCCCACTGGGAACCATACAGTGGTCTGACCACAACTGCCCAGGGGTGTAGTTGTCTCTAGGTCTCCAACCATCTTAGTACTATGATCGGATGTATTTTTTTCCTCATATCTCATTTAGAAGTTTGATAAAAGCTGCATGATCTTGTATTTCAATCACCTCATTCTCATTTTAAGATTTAGGTGCTAGAATCAGCTTCTTGAAGACCTCTGAAAAGATAATAAAGACTTTTTATTCATCTGTTAACCAACAGCAAGTTCTGTTTGCGTTATTTCTTTGACTGCAGTATGTTGCTTTACGTAGTGTTTTCATCTTATCTTTTTAGACACTGGGTGGGCAAGCAGATGGGGGGTGTCTGAAGATGTGATCTATACAGTATCTTCCTAATGAGCCCATCTTTTGACTTTGCTTACGTATTTTGTTTTACAACTTCTGTACTGAATACTATTTGCTGTGTGGTGCTATATTATTAGAGTGTGAATAGAACGTGAAGACTTCAGTTCAAAATTTCATTACTATAGCTTCAGTTCTCCTTCCTCCAGCAACGATACAGTATAATTTTACTGAAAGTTAGTGACTGTTGTTTACTTTAGCTGCACAAGGTGAATAACTTCACCTTTACAATAATTGATGTAGATATTTCTTCCTTTGTAAATCCGCTGAGAGCCAGGAGTATGTATTGAATCAGTGCTCTACTGACAGATAGTAGAAATGACTGCAAAATATGGTGCAGATGTGTAATCTGGAATTTTCCATAATTATGTAGACATACTGTTGCAGCCTTTGGCCCATTCACCAGTAACCACATAGTCAGAGCAGACACTTGGTTTATTCATGTTGAATTAGGGCACAGGTTGCTGTTAGCAAGCTTTATGGCACAATTGACCTTTATTGAAATGCACTGTGTAGTTGCAGGTCTGCCAAAGCACATTAGTCTGTGGATCGTAAATAATAAGAGGCAGGTGAATTGAACAGCTTTACTAACGTGAGACAGAATCCATGGCAAATTAAGTCTAAAGTACAGAAAATACAGCTGCGCACAACATGAAAGTATTGTTTGCAGAATATTCCAGTTTCTTGAGTCTGTCATTTGCTGTTGACTTTCTTATCTGCTCACTGCAAATATATCCTAACTTCTCAAGGTTTTGTATTTTAGTTTACAAGTAATTTAGTCATAATAACAAAACAAGGCATTACTGTTAAGGGGTTACGACATCTGTATGCATGGTGACATGTCTGATTCTTCATTCACCATTCTCTGACCAACCTTGCTGCAAGCACAGTCATGAGAATAAAGGACTTAACTGAAAGCTTTCTAGATAAAGGTGGGCAGATGTCCTGGATGTTATGGAACATTATTTCCATATAAAGAGTCTCTTAAAAAAACTTGCCGTCTAAAATATATGTGATAAAATGTTTGAATATTCATAATTTTTTATGTGGGCATCACTACTTCTATAAAAAGGATTCAAAGTAAATTTAATTGTTAAAATATTCTGGTGTCCTTTGTAATGAGTGGCACTTAGCAAAATGTTGACAAGGCCAGCAATCGTGGATGTAATATACTCATAGCACTGACTCAGCTATATTATCCTGGCATTCTGTCAGACAGGATAAGAATGCAATAGTATGAGCTATCATTGCTTACTTAAACAGTGAATTATGACATGGGTATGCTGAAACCTTCTCCAACTGCCAGGTCAGAACATGTTTCAGTTTACGTTTGACATCTCATATGTTCTTGACGATTGGTTTATAGGTTCATAGGTTGGTACTAGGCTATCGGCCCTAGGACCTATGCAAGCCTAGCCATAACAATTCCCTCGCTATTTCTTCCCACACTATTTACTTCCTTGGACCCCTGACTAGCAGGGTGACTGACGTGATCCCCGGGGTGAATTTCCTTTCTCCCATCCAATCATCAAGGTTCCTTTTGAAGAGGGCCAAGGAGACGCTCTGCTTGACATGTATGGGCAGTCTATTCCAGAGTCTGGGGAGTCTCTGGGTCAGGAACCTATCCCTCCAGCATGTTTTGTTTATTGTGATGACAAGGTTAAGATCCCTGGAGCATGTGGTTCTGAGGGATTGGGATTTCTTTTAAGTGTAGCATGTCCAACAGCTCTGGGTTTGACATGGCCTTGTATGTTAAGCAGAGATCGCCTCTGAGTAGACGATATGCGACAGAGTATAGCTGGAGTTTTTTAAGGCGGTCAGCATAGGGCATCTGCTTTAGGCCTGTGATTCTTTTAGTGAGGTATTTCTGTGGCCTTTCCAGTTGTTGCAGATGTACATACCATATTCATATCTGATGAAATTATGATTTACAATGAAGTTTGGGCAGGGTGTTGGATAACCTGTGAAAAAAAGGTGATTTATGAGTAAATTAGCCTTAAATGTTAAACCTATGTTATAACATTAAGGCAGTACAGTATATTATGGTAGATGGATAATATACACAGTTACACATCTGCATATATCTGTTTGTAAGTGTGTCCCTGAATGGACACGCGTCTGTGAGGAGTTGTATAGTTAGTTGTATAATATTATATATAGAATGAAATGAAAAGGTAGCCCACTCAGCTTTCCACCATTAGTTTCCACATAATACATTCAGTATTTACAGAATCTTAAAGGAGGTTCAGAATCTTTAGCAATATTTCCACTATATAGGTTAAGTCTCATACAGACCACAGGCTGCAACATAATCATGGCTGTAAGCCTTACCAGGCCTTAAACTATCCTGATGGATTAGCACAACTCTCCATATACTCAGTAGTGTACAACCTGTTCTGAGGTGACCTGCATCTCTCTTTTCTAGCAATGAAATTTCACACTCCTCAAAACTGAGGTGGAATCCTTCAAAGCCCCCGGGCCTGTGGAAAATATGGCCCAGACTGCAGAATCCTTTATAAATGCACTCTATGAACACCTTCAGGAATGCATGGATCATGCAATCCCAAATAAAACCAAGACCCAATCCTCCAAAGTCAGAAGTCCTGTCTGGTGGACCCCAGCCATAAACAAACTATACAATAGAAGGAGGAAGCTACTACATGATAGAGCAAAATCCCAAAAAGGGTAGGCATCTCTGATCAGTATTAGCAAAAAACTATGGGCACTCATAAAATCGTCTAAGGCCAGCTTCGAGAGAAAAACTGCACAGGACACTAAGGATAATCACAAGGCTTTCTTTAGTTATGTTAGGAACCTGGGTGGGAATTCCCAGATATGCTCAGAATTAGTCCAAAATGACAAAAAATACACCGAACCCACAGACATTGCCAACATCCTAGCTGACAGGTTCAGCACAAACCCCCCCCCACCAAAAGGGCAAATATATATCCCAGCAGAGTGCTACCCCCCTGACATCTCAGATGCTCAGGTAAGAGCCGCCCTCTCTAAAGCAAAAAACACAGCATCAATGGGACCAGACGGTGTCCCGGGCTGCATCCTACATGAACTCCAGGAAGAGCTAAACCAAAACATAAAACTACTGTTCAATCTCAGCCTTACTACAGGATACGTACCCAAAGAGTGGCGTACAGCAACAGTGGTCCCTCTCCACAAAGGTGGTGCCTCAATTTACCCTGGAAACTATCACCCCATAAGCCTGACTAGCTTGGTCTGCAAAGCTATTGGAAGGATCATCATGGACCTCATAAATAAAGATATTGGGGACCTACAGACACTAGATCCTACCCAGTCTGGCTTTGTTAAGGGCAGATCCTGCCTCTTAAACCTGGTCGACTTCTTTGAAACCGTCACCAAGGCCATTGACGAAGGGAAGGTGGTCCACACAGCCTACCTGGACCTCGCAAAAGCCTTCAATACAATATCCCACTTGGGCATTATAGATAAGCTCACCAGCTTAAATATAAACCCCTATGTCACTAGATGGGTTGCAAACTGACTCAAGGACAGAACCCACATGATTAGAATTGCTGGAGCCATGTCAGACTCCAAACCAGTTACAAGTGGCATCCCACAAGGCTCAGTCCTGGGACCTCTCTTGTTTGGTATATATTTCTCGGAGGTACAGGTCAACACGGAAGGACTGTGGCTGACCAAGTTTGCAGATGACTGCAAACTGGGCACCATAATCGACTCTCCAGCTGACACAAGCATCCACCAAAAGGCCTCATAGAAACAGACAACTGGTGCCAGAGCCATGGCCTCAAACTAAACACCAAAAAGTGTATAGTCATCCCCTTTGGCAAAAACAAAGTGCCCACAAATTACCACATAGGTGGTAATCCATTAAGTACAGAAGAAGCAATTAGGGACCTGGGGACCCAAGTTGATAGCAATCTCTCATTTGACAACCACGTGGCCAAAGTGGTTAGAAAAACATTTTATATAGCCCACCTAATCATGAAAGGATTCACATCTAGATCAGGGGAGGTCATCGTGCCTCTTTACTCATCTCTCATCAGGCCCATAATCGAGTACAATGCCCCTTTTGGGATGTACCTTACCAAACACCTGCAGCAACTGGAAAGACCCCAAAAGTACCTCACCAAGAGGATCAAAGGGCTCAAACAGGTGCCATATGCTGCCCAGTTAAAGAACCTCCAGCTCTACTCAGTGGCATACCGCCTGCCCAGAGGCGATCTATGCTTGACGTATAAAGCCATGTCCAACCCGGAATTAAGGGACATGCTGCACCTCAAAAAATCCAAATTCCATCAAGCTACGCGCTCGAGAGACTTGAACCTCAGCACTGAAATAAATAGGACATGCTGGAGGGACAGATTCATAACCCAGAGGCTCCCTTCACTCTGGAATAATATCCCTGTCCAGGTTAGGCAGAGTCCCTCAATGACTCTCTTCAAGAGGAATCTTGATGAGTGGATGGGAGATCGTAGGTTTACCCCGGGTATCACTTCTGTGTCACTGTTAGACAGAGGCACAGTATACTAACCTCAAAAAAGGGCATAGCAAAATTAATTTAAAATGGGTGGCGAAAGCCAAACATACTCTGGCTAGGCTTATAAATGCCCTAGGGCAGATAGCCTAAGATGAACCTATGAACCTATGAAAGACATAATGCTCTCTGATATCCCAGTTCTTTGGAAAACCAGTGGCTCTAGAAACACCTACACTAGGAACCTAAACCTACAGCAACAACTAAACAAAACTTGCTGTAGAGATAGATTCCTATGTCAATGCATTCATAGCCTGTGAAGTATGTTGCCAACTACAGGTCAAACAGAGCACTATTATGATTACCTTTAAGGCTAGTCTTGGGTAAACGCAGACTAAAAACACTTTTTTCACATAGGGGCCTGCTCAATATAGAGTTAAGCACTATGAAGTGCTTGTAAAGGGTAGCAAGAACTTTTAAATATGTTTTCTTAAAGGTATATACAGACACCCCTAATGCATCCACACTCAGCTAATGAACTTTCTTCTCCAGGAAAAGCTGCTAACTCCCACTCATCATGGTTTCCGACCAAATCACAGCACTTCCACTGCACTTCTATCTTTTACTCACACTGAAGTTGAAGCCAAAGACAACCACCAACTAGTATCCTGCCTCTTCCTTGATCTCTCAAAAGCATTTGATACAGTTTCACACTCTACTTTTATCCAAACTTTTCAGTCTCAATCTCCCTGAGCCTTCGATTGGTTGGTTTGCAAGTTACCTCTCAAATAGGCAACAGTCAGATGGCTCACCTCTTGCTCTTCCTTCCTACCCATCAAATAAGGAGTCCCCAAGGGCTCCATCCTTAGCCCCCTTCTGTTTAATATCTTCACCAATGACCTCCATACTGCTTCCAAACAGTCCTCCTTTATTCAATACGCCAATGAATCCACTTTCATCTCAATCCCTGATAATATCAGAACTCCGCGAAGACTCATTCCTGTCCATCAAAAAGTGGCTCTCTAACAACCAGCTTATCCTAAATCCTAAAAAAAAAAACAAGTTTCAACTTTTCCTTCTTCGACCCTTAGCTCACCATAAATCAGGCTTTATCATTGCATCCCTACACAAGACCACCATTAAAGCAGCGCCACATACTAAGCTATTAGGAACCATTGTTAATGCTGAACTGAAATTCAACTTGCATATCCAACAAAGTATTAAATAACCCACCAAAAACCAGGTCTACTATACAGAAATAGGAAATTTCTTACCACTGATACTAAACGCAACCAAGCTCAGACACTCCTCCTTTCCTCCCTTCTCTCTGCTGCCCCACTCCTCACTAACATCCATTCTACACTTTTATCCAAGCTAGAACAAGCTTACCACAAAATAGCTAGATTTGCTATGAACTCACCACCTAATTCCCATCACTGCCCTGCTCTCAATACACTTCAATGGCCAAAATTTTCCCAACAATTACAACTATCTCAATTCCGATTCATAAACTCCATTCTATACAAACCTACATCCTGTCCATCTCTCTCCTCCCTTGTATCCTATTACACTCCCACTCGTCCTCTCCGTACATCCAGGCAACATCTCCTTGACATCCATAAACCAAATAAAAACATTGGAAAACTGCTATACAAATACTCTGTAGCCCAAGCCTGGAAGAAACTCCCCTCTTACATAAGGAGCATCTTCCGCCCCAAACACTTCATAAAAGAGCTAAAACATTAATTTATAATTGTTTGTAAATAATTTTGTTTCTGTGTAACTATTGGAGATTTTCTCCTCAGGTCTCCTTTGAAAATGGGCTATTAGCTCAGTTGGACCAACCTGGTTAACAAATGTCAAAGAAAATAAATATATATATGGCTATGCATCCTATGGTCCTCATGATCACTAGGCTCATATTGTTACTTTGTGGCTGTGTTATTTCAGTTCCACCAAACAAATAGTCTTCAACCAGATTTCCAAGATGGTGGTCGGCTAGTTGGCACCCTAACCACGAGCTCCTACCGTTAATTTTTATTTTATGTAGCCTTAACTGTTTCTAAACGGTAGTAATTATTACTCGCTGTTATAAGAGACTAATATAATATATCTGAAGACACTTGGAGGTCTGTTTTCTGGTAAAAACTGTATTTTTCCCTTTTATCCAGTTTCTGGGATAAGGAATACGAGTATCCAGGAGGCCTGTGTGAAAATGTTGTGCCTGACAGGATTCGCGCTTCTAGTAGTTGGCACTCCTTACTTCTGTTCTGTACATCGGAATCCAGTTATGACAGAAAGTGCGGAGAATATGGATGCCCAGAGTACCAAGGCAAAAATCTCCTCAATTCTCTCCCCTGAGAAAGATAACACTTGTAAAAGGTTGAGAACTTCAAAAACAGCTCTGGATAGTAGTTCTTCAAGTAATAAAACAAATGCTAAGACAAAAACTGAACCGAATCTTCACATCGACGATCTGAAAGTAGCTCTTCAACCAATTCAGGATGCTATCCAGGTTATATCTGACCAAATGTCTGGTCTTACTAAATCTATTAACCAGTTAGTACAAAGAGTGGACACACTAGAGCAAAAAACACAAAATAATGACTTTAAAATAAGTCAAGTGTCTGATGTAACAAAAAACAATTCTGTGCTTATTGAGGAATTACAAACTAAACTAACAGATCTTGAAGCGAGAAGCCGACGTAATAATATTATTATTAGGGGGCTACCTGAAACATATGATAACCAAAACCTTATTTTAATTTGTGGTCAGATTTTCAGTGCACTTTTGGGTCCGAGTATTACAGCTGATAAAATAATAATTGAGAGGGCACATAGAGCCATTAGACGTAGACAGGATTCACAAATCCCTCACATCATCCATACCAAACTGTTGAACTTTCAGGATGTTCAAAACATTTTACAGTCAGCAAGAAAGCAAAAAATATTGTTATGGAACAGTCATAAAATTACTTTTACTTAAGACTTGCCACACCAAATAAAATTGAATAGGCAGAGGTTAGCTCCCTTTTGTACTGATTTAATTAAAAGAAATATAAGGTTTCAGATGAGATACCCGAGTGTCCTTTTATTTACATATAAAGAGGCTAAATATTCAGCGAGTACTCCGTCTGAAGCTAAAGATGCTTTTATTAAAGCCTTTAATTCTTATCCAGTGTTCTAAAAATGTATTTGGTTAACTCTCAGTTTGCCTTACAATAGCGCTGTGAAGAAATGCTGTTCTTTTACAAGTGCTGATATGTGCAAATGTTTTATGCGAGTAATCATTTGTTCAGCATGTGTGGTTGTTCAAGGACTATTTCTCTTGGCTGTCAAGGCTTATCTTTGGCAAATATACAAACAAAGTAAGTAATCCTTGCTGTTGGTTTAACACTGGTTTTGGTGTGGCGTGATTTCTTTGTTAAAAACCTAATTTGAACTATAAAGTGAGAAAACTCGGGTAGGCGATAGATGACTGTATGATTCTTCAGATGTCAGTAAGCGACATGATGTTCCGGAATTTGTGACTGTAAATGGTGTCATGATTAGTTCTGGAGATTATTCTCCTGATACATTTCCTCCTTATGGAGCTGCGTGAGAATTCTGGCTCTCATTTAACTGTAAGAGGCGGAACCTCTGCTTATGATACTGTCGCTGAGATGCTGATGTGCTTCACTTCATGAGGTTTCCTACAGTGACAGTTCATTGTTCTGGACTTCATTCTGTAGATATTTAAGAAATGGTGGTATAGTTTAATATATATCTAATGTATTACTTGTTAATGTCTGCCTTAATGCATGCTGTGATGGACTGGTTTACATGACCCATTTAGGATATAAATGGCTTCTCACAGTATTTTTATGTGGTATTCGCAACTTAGTTCAGTGTGTGCATGTATTGAGTCCAGTGTTCTTATATGTCGATTTCTTATCTTAAATTCTAAATTTTACTAGTGTTGCTGAATATGCACTAAAATATAATCTTAAAATCTAAAATATAATCTTAAAGTGACTAATTATTTTAGGTATGTACTATACAAATGTTTACATTTTATCAATAATATTTTTTAGATTTAATTTTTTTTTTAAATCGCATATTTATAGGTTATAGTTAGTTAAGTTAATTTTACTTTTCTTTTATTTATGGCTAATTTCATTGTTCTGGATATGATCTCGTGGGTGTGGTGTTTATGGGTTCTAACATAGCTGGGTCTTGGAAACATTGTGTGCTGTATATATGTACATATTGTTGGAGTATTAGTTTGTTACTTAATTTTTATTCTTTCTTTTGTTATAACAAGAATTATTATGCTAACATTTCAAAAGCTTCACAGTTGTATTATATATTATTTCCTTCCATTAGTATTGAGGGGTGGGTAGGCACTGGGGAGTTATGGAAGGATTCTCTTTGCTGTCGTATTTTGTTTTTTTCTTTGTCCTTTTTCTATTCTTATCACTGTCATTTTATGATTATAGATAAAGGACAGTATGGAAAATATAGGAGAAGATTGAAAATAAAAGTCAGCTATGTATTTACGAATAAAAATGAGCGCTTTTGGTTTTTACAAAGTCACTGTCTTTATTTTTCTAGGTTTTTCCTTTCTTTTACAATAAGTATATACTAGGCCTACTAAGCTTATTGTATTATGACTTTATATATAGATTCGTGGAACGTTAGAGGGTTGCAAAATAAGTCTAAAAGGGCGCTTATCTGTCACTTGATTTTTAAATCATATGCTAATATATGTTTCCTTCAAGAAACACATTTGTATGATAGGGATTGGGCAGGAGTAAGAGAAAAGAAATGGGTGAAACTTATTATTTCTTCAGGTAATAGTTCTAATGCTAGAGGAGTAGCGATAATTATTAAAAAATCTTTCCAGGGTACCATACTTAATATAAGGTCTGATGTAAATGGTAGATGGTGTTTTTTCACATCTCAATTTCCTAATATTAATAAACCTATTCTATTTTTTTAATTTATATGGCCCGTGTTCTCAGCAATATATTTTTATTGCAGAAATTCATAATATTTTAGCAACCTTTAAAGATCATTATATTATAGCTGGGGTGATTGGAATGCTGTTATTGATCCTATTGTAGATCGTTCTAATAAATCTTCCTATTATTGGTACAATACCCAATCCTCCTCTGCCTTGGAAGATTTGATGTTTGACCTTAGTCTTACTGACCCTGTTTCTTTGAAGGACCAAATAACGAAAGAGGAGTTATACACTTATTATTCAAAATGCTCCAAATCTTGGTCAAGATTGGACTTCTTTTTAATCTCGGAATTTCTTACACACTTTGATATTGTTCTATTCTTGGATCCGAGATCCATTTCTGATCACTCTAAGATTTCAATAAATATTAACCCTATTCAAAAAAAAAATTCCCCCTCTAAATATAATAATTGGACACTCAATAATAATTTACTTCGTAATAAAGACATTATCCAGGAAATTACTGAAACACTATCTAATCTTACCCTTAATCTGGATAGTTCTGATATACCCTTAGATATACAATGGGCAGCCTGTAAAGCTTATATGAGAGGTATTTTAATTAATAAAGCCTCTTTTCTTAAAAGGAAATATAAAGACAAAGAAATTGAACTTACAAATAAACTTCTTGAACTAGAAAAACAACAAAAAAAAAATGTAGATCCCAATAGAGATAATTTAATAAATGACTTACAATCCCAATTACTTCAACTACATAAACAGAACCTAACCATTTTTGAACAAAGGATGATTGCAACCTACTCTGAATGGGCACAAACTCCATCTAAATTTCTTGCAAAATTAATTAGAAACAATCAAGAACCTCCTAAGATATCTCGGTTACACCTTAATAACAAGATTTATAACTCTGACCAAGAAATAATACAACTTTTTTTCTAACCTTTTTTCTGACATATATTCTAATGGAAGTACAAGTAGTACTATGCATAAAAATATGATTGAGTTTCTTAATTCTATTAAATTCCCCTCCATAAGTAAAAGTCAAGGTGGCTTGCTTTCAGCTCCCATAAGCCTACAAGAAATTCAAGAAGCTATCTCGAATCTTAAGGTTGGGAAATCACCTGGCCCTGACGGATTTACAGCCGAATTCTTTAAAACTTATAACTTATTGATTTCTTCTATATTATTAAAAGTATATAATTATGTAATAAAACATGGTATCTCAGATCTTTATTGGAATACTTCGAAAACGATTTTAATTTTAAAAAATCAAAAGGACAAATCAGATCCGCACAATTATCGCCCCATTTCTTTGATTAATATTGACATTAAAATTTTAGCCTCTCTTTTAGCAAATAGGCTTAGAAAAATTCTTCCTTCTATAATATCCAAGGAACAATCAGGCTTTATGTCAGGTAAACATACTTGGGATAATACCTTAACTTTAGATTCATTAATGCATATTCTGAAAAAAGACAAAAATCCAATTTATGCCTTGATAATAGATGCGGCGAAGGCTTTTGATAGGGTTAACTGGATGTTTCTTTTTCTTTCCTTATCATATTTCAATATTCCCCCTTCTTTCATAGATATGATTAAAGTTTTATATAATAACTCCTCGACTTGCCTATGGATAAACAAAATTCTATCAAAACCAATACGAATAACTAATGGCACTAGACAGGGTTGTCCGCTATCTCCTTTCCTTTTTAATATATTCATTGAACCCCTATTTCTTTATATAAAATCAAATACATTTCATGTGATTCCTAGAGTAATGAATACTAAAGTTTCTTTGTCAGCTTTTGCTGATGATTTAATCATTTACTTTCAACTTCCTAACACTGATCTTCATAAGATTGAATCTCCCATTGAGGCCTTTTCTAAAGCTTCAGATTATCAAGTTAATTTTCAGAAATCTCACATCTTTCCTATAAATCTTCAGGGATACAATCCAAATTATTTTCCTTTATCTTCCTTTAAAATTACTTTCGATATTAAATATTTAGGGATTTCCTTTAATCATAATGTTTCATCTACATTTCAAAATAATCTCCTTAAATCCTGGTCAAAAATAACTCTCGATATTCTTAGGTGGCAGAAGTTGAAATTATCTCTCTTGTCTAAAGCTGCATTAATTAAAATGAATATTCTACCTAAAATTCTCTTTCAATTCAACTCTGTAGATCAGGTAATACCAAAGTTTTTTTTGACTAAAATATGTAGGGATTTAGCTAAATTTATCTGGTATCCAAAATCTGTGAGAATTGCATATAATAAACTAACTATTCCCAAATCGGGTGGAGGACTGGGACTGCCAAATTTTCAGTTATACTACTTCATCATTTCGGCAAGCAGGTTATTATGTATTTCCAAATTTAAATTAGTAGATTATAATTCTTATCCTTTCTGGTCTAAAATATGGTTTCAACATGTTATAAGTCTGAATTTAAATCCGGAGGCCCTCCCTTTTCTCTTAAAAGATTCCTTAAAAAATCTCAAACTCTCAAATAATTTAAAACATAAGATTATTATTTTTCAAAATTTAATGAAACTTATAAATCTAGATAAAACCTTTCCCTTACTTCAACCCTTACATCTAAATCCTAATATTACAATTAATAATCTTCCTGTTAATCTTTCTAAATTCCCGGAAATTAAAAACTTGGTGGTCTGGGATATACTCAAACATAATAATGAATCATTACCTAACCTATGTGTGATATTGAAGATAAATAAAAAATATTTATCGATAATCAGACAATTGAGAGATATTATTAAGTATAAATTTATACATCTTTTTGATAATGGACAAAATGTATCCTTATTAGAATCTGTTTTGCATAATCTTACTCTACCCAAGAAAATGATTTCTAATTCATATAAACTTATATAATCTATGATAAATAATAGTCCATGTCTTTTTTCAAACTATTGGAATAATTATCACCCTCTTCTTTCACATAATCAGAAACTTTTGTCCATAAAGAACACTATTAATTTCTCCCCCTTTAAGAATCTTTTTTACACACAATTGATGATTAACAATAATACATATTTTACTCCAGCTAGATTAGCAAAAATTGACTCCAATAAATCTCCTTCTTGCCCCTGCTGCTCAGCACCCTATGCTGATTTATTTCATATCTTTTGGTCTTGTTATCATACTCACAAACTTTGGACTTCGTTAAAGGTCCGTCTTCAAAAAATGGGGTACCACAAATCGACCCTTTGTTGGGAACTAGCCATCCTTCACATACCTATGTGTACTCTTTCTTTATTTGATACCCATGTTTTGGTCTTTTTATGCTCTCTCATGAAACTGTACATCTCTAGAAATTGGATGGATCGTACTAAGCTTTGTTGGAATAACTTTAAATCATTGGTATTTACATACATGGCTGCTCACACATTCAGCAGTAAGAGTCCTAAGAACAGCGCCCTTTATCTAAAAATTTGCTCCAAAGTTAATACACTTCTCCTTATTTCTACTTGATTTAATTCAGTGGTTTGTAATTTAATTCTAATATTTAGTACTATTTAATTACTGCTATATTATGTTTTTTCTTTGTTTTTTTTTTTTTTTTTTTTTTTTTTATTTTTCCGACAGCTTGTGGGGATGCTTGTTGAAATTTTGTGATTTTTATTAGTATACTGTGTATTTTATTTATCTTGTTATAACTTGTTTGGTTTTTATTGTATTAAAACAAAATTGCCAATAAAATTTTTTTTTGAAAAAAAAAAAAAGTCTTCAACCAAACTTGCCTCAGGCTAAATCCACTATTTGTTATGACTGGGTCATCCAATGGTAGGAATTCTAGATCTTCGGTTAACGACCCTGCTTAACCCCACAATGGATGCTTGATCAAGAAGCCAGCTTCCTGATTTGTGTTTGCCATGCAACCTCCTTTTATATGTCAGTAAATGAGTAAGTAGCTTTTTAGTAATTAATGCAATTCATCTTCTGACTAAAACATTGGGAACATTTTACAAACATGTATATATATATATATATATATATATATATATATATATATATATATATATATATATATATATACATATGTTTAGATTTATCTAAGCACTTTTTAACAACACCAGATTTATTGACACATTTCTATCCAAAGTTAATTTACCTAACAAGCAATTTTATTGGCAGTTTATTTTATCTAAAATGTATAAGGCAGAGAAAATGCACCAAAATCAGATGTTATTACAGGGGTCATGCCCCCTCACAACTCTGATGTAGGGGGCTTCTCCTCCCACGCACTCTTACTTAAATAAACTAATGTGATGGTCAAACATTTACAGAGAAAGTTAAATATGGACAACAATGATTCACACTGTGTGGTGTTTTCTCATTTCTCTGTGGTTGTACAACTGTGGAGTTAGTAGATTTATGTAAGGGGGTGTGGAGTGATGCAGTGGGACTTTGTGGTGCATTTTCCTTGTCTATTGATATAAAATGTTTAGATAAATTGAAATAGATCCATATAAATATACATACATATATATATATATATATATATATATATATACACACACACACACACACACACACACACACACACACACACACACACACACACACACACACACACACATATAATCAACACAGTGCTGAGAAACAGCTTCAGTGCATGCAAAAATCTACAATTTAAAATTGTTTTTTGCAGATGAGCAAGCCATCCTGCACCCCCATGTGGGGGGCTGCACCTCCCATATCCCCTGCTAAATTTATGTAATAACTCTGAAAAAGAAAAACATTGAGAAAGGTCAAATTTCTCAACCCATGGATTTGTGTGATCTTGCTCACCTGTGAATCAGCTGCCTAGTCGACCATATGCAGTTCCACTAGACATCTGTTTAGTTAACACATACATGACCTTTACAATAGCACCTATGTACATATATATATATATATATATATATATATATATAAATATATATATATATATATATATATATATATATATATATATATATATATATATATATATATATATATATATAGATATATTGATCCCTATCACATGGGCGACAGGCCATATGATCGACACTCATTTGGTCGACAGTTTATTTGGTCGACAAGCAGTTTTATGTGGGGGGCTTTGCCCCCAACACCCCCCAATGTAGGAGGCTGTGCCCCCCACACCCCCTAACTATATATATCAACTCCAGGGTCGCACAACATTGGGGAGGGGGGCAAATCTGCCTGTCGACCAAATTAATTGTTGACCAAATGAGTGTCGATCAAATAGCTTGTCGACCATCTCAGGTAGACCCATATATATATATATATATATATATATATATATATATGTCAAACTAAGAAACACCTAACTGATCATGTCCCGGTCAGTCAGGAGGCCAAGCCTTGACCTGTGCCTCTGTAATCCTCAATCTCCATTACTGTAAGTGAGGAAAAGGGATACTTCTAACTCCTGCCATACCATAATTTGTTCGGCTAATAGTGATGCAATGACTATCAGCATTAAACCATGTCATGAAAGGTGATACTGCCAGCCCTGCTATCTGGAATCTTGTAAAGGATTGCACGTCATTTGTGAGTGTTAGCATAATTTATATAGAAGTGTGACAAAAGGAGATGCTGTCACCACAGCTGTCTGGAATTTTGTAGATGGTTGTGTGTCATTTGTGAATGGAGATGCTGTCACCACAGCTGTCTGGAATTTTGTAGATGGTTGTGTGGCATTTGTGAATGGAGATGCTGTCACCACAGCTGTCTGTAATTTTGTAGATGGTTGTGTGGCATTTGTGAATGTCAACATGCTTCATGTAAGATGCTTGTGTCACAGATGTATTATAACTGTATGTCATATTGTACAGACGTGTGCTGAAGAGATATTTTGTAAAGTACTGAGCAGAGGTATATATGCACTATTGCAACTGTTTAGTTGTATATATTTTAGCAGGGGGACTGGAACACAGGAGATTATCTTGCAAAACCTCAGAAGAATAGTTGAAATTAAGTTACTTTATGGCTGGGCCATAAACAAAAGATGTCATCTCTCAGTTTCAGTGCAGTAACAGCCACAATGCCAAGAACTAGAAGCTTTTTTGTATTGTCTTGGAAGTGTTTATTGTTTTATGACTTCCAGGATCTGCCTTAGATCCAAGAGAAACCCTTGTTTGTGTATTTTCACAAGTAGATGTTAAATGCTAACAGCTGCATCAGTGGGGGGTTTCACCTAGGATAGTCAGATGATAAGAAGTGATGTCATGCTGCAAGCTATCCCAGCAGTAACATTTGAAATATTAATTTAAGAACTCTCTGAGAGAGAGAGACTGAGCATTTTGTATTTTGTCTTTGACCTGACAAGAATATCCACTCACCACATCTGCCTGCTCTGTAAGTAAGTTAACTAGGGTACAGTAATTTCTCTTACATACAGTCAGGAATATAGTGAAGTATAGCTTAGAAGTTTTCTTTATTTATTTGAGACTGTCCTGCAGTGTTGTTTTAAATATGTCCTGTGATTTTGAATTCTGATGTAACTGTGGTTATATACTGAGTATTTTCTTGTTCTTTTATTATTTATAATTAAATATATTTAAACATTTTATTGTGGCTGATATTTGTGAGACATATTTAAGTTCAGAGTGTACTTGTATATTTATTTGCTGACACTGTGGCCTTGCTCTTGGTCAAACTACCATTTGGATTAATAGAAACATTACACAGAAATATTATATACCATGCTAAAGATGTGGCTGGTGGCAGTGGTAACTTCCTTATAGTCTGGGCAACAGAGGGCACAGCTAGTAAACTGCGCCAGCCTTCCCCAGGTGTGTGTGTGTGTGTGTGTGTGTGTGTGTGTGTGTGTGTGTGTGTGTGTGTGTGTGTGTGTGTGTGTGTGTGTGTGTGTGTGTGTGTGTGTGTGTGTGTGTGTGTGTGTGTGTGTGTGTGTGTGTGTGTGTGTGTGTGTGTGTGTGTGTGTGTGTGTGTGTGTGTGTGTGTGTGTGTGTTTGTATTCAAATCAAACCTCAAAGAGTGTGTGTATGTCAGCTACTTGGGCAGGCACATGAAGCACTGGTTGGACAGAGAGGGTGCTGGAGGTCTTGGCTTGGTCACTCAGCTGAGATCTTAACTCTCTACCTGTGGCAGTGGGGAGTCTTATTGGGGATCTGGAGAAAGAGGGAGAAACCAGCCCCTGACTAACTGTGGTCTCTGTGTGATCTTAAGGAAAGTCCCACTTGATGCAGACAGCTGCATCTGGAAATGCTGTGTGTGTGTAACTTGTCATCCTCCAAATGTACGTCCTTCACTGGTAACAGTGGTAAGGATTGAGGCTCCTTGATTACTGGCCCAGTGTTGGCATGTCACACACCACTTCTGAGATCAACTGTGATTATGACTGAAGTGGCAGGGTGTGTAATACAAGAAATATCTTAAACTACAAAGAGACAGCCATGTGCCACTGTCCAAGTCCTCTAATCCTACATTACAATAAACTTCTCTTTGTATCCTTAATCTGTTAAATCTTGGAAATGTTATACTTGGTTATGTAAGAAAAAAACAGAGTGGTTGCTTAATACTGCTGTACACTGGTCTGGAGAGTTCCTCCATTTTCCAGGGTTTTGGCACTGTGGAGGTGGTATATGTATGCCTGGTGTGGGAGAGCTTGACACACACACATTGGCAGGGCAGAAGGGCTTGAACACTGTAATAAAATGCACACTTGTTTTGGGCTGTCATATTACTTTGAATGTGACAGACAGCTTTCAGGGGTTGGAAATTGAACAACAGCATACATAGCAATAAAATGCCTATCTTCCACAGTAAAAGACATTCCATGAACATTATGTCTGTCCATTTTAAAGTCTGTTTTTAAATTAGTGTTTCCTACTGACTTCAGTGGGATATATCAATTGCTAAAGTTTATGATTAATTGAACTGTAGACAGTTTGTACACATTGCTATGAATGGAGTATCTCATGAGGGATTTTCTACACTGTTTATGAGTTGCTTTTTATTTTTTTTTTGGAATATCAGTTAATGTACTAAATGTATTTTAATAGTATAGTGAGGGCTATGCTGTCGCATTTTAGTTGTATAATTCAGTCATGCTTTACATGTTCTATTATTACCTACTATAAATATTTAATATTGAGTCTCTTTGACCACTGTTGTCAATTTTCCAATTGGCTATCTGCACTCAGTGTTTTATTTTATATATTTTTTTTATTCTAAAGTCAAATATTTGTTTTGAAAATAATGAATCTCCTTTATAGCTGGTAAATTTGTTTACTGTAGGTAGCATTGTTTTTTCTTTGTGTACTGTTGGATCCTGTTCTGAAACAATGATAGCATGACTGCACTGTAATAAAAAGCTCAATCAAAATCACACAGCATGCACTTATTGGGATTAGGTATGCATTAACTGCTGATATGCAGTGACAATGCTGCGGAAAGTGCTGCATCATGAAGCTGTGGATTTTCAGAAATGGTAGTCACTGTGCAAGTGAGTATGCCATGGCATGAGATGTCATGTGATCTGTGGCCGATGACATACAGGTCGTATGTCCCATATGATGCACTCTCACGTGTGCACTGAAACACCACATGCTACTAAGGCACAATCCACAGCAAAGTGGCAATTGGTTTTATTCAGTC